>NC_041225.1:25136551-25184162 GCF_002837175.3 Physeter macrocephalus
GCGGTACGCGGGCCTCTCACCGCCGTGGCCTCTCCCGCTGCGGAGCGCAGGCTCCGGACGCGCAGGCCCAGCGGCCACGGCTCACGGGCCCAGCCGCTCCGCGGCACGTGGGATCCTCCCCGGACCGGGGCGCGAACCCGCGTCCCCCGCCCGCATCGGCAGGCGGACTCTCAACCGCTGCGCCACCAGGGAAGCCCTGAGGAGGCTGTTTAAATACTTAGCAGTAAGAAATTCTGTTGGGGTAGTAATTTTTTTAAAACCCTAAATTTAAGAATTTCATTTACGTGCTAATGACAACTTACATAATCGCTGAATAGGAAAAAACTTTTTAAAGCATAAAAGCAAAAGTGGGAAAGATTCATAAAAGAAAAGATTGAAAAATTTTATACAGTAAAAAAATTAAATGTCTATGTAAAAGAAATTAGAACAAATTAAAAGGCGAAAGCTCTAAAAAACAAAAGGGAAATGCCAAACTTGGTGGGGCGGGGGTTGGGGGCAGAAATCTCCTCGTAATATATTTGCCAGAAGAATTGATATTTTACTATAAAAAGAGCTCTTATAAATCACTAAGAAAAAGATGGACCTAATATTTTTAGAAATGAGCAAAGGGTACAAGCAAGCAACTCACAACAGAACAAAAGCAGTAAAAATATTCAACTCAGTATTGACGTAATGAAATAACTGGAATTTGCCAAATTTGTATGAAAAGACTTAAGTGTGTATATCCTTGACTCTGACAGAGACGTATACAAAGGTGTATGAGAAAGAGTCCCTGTAAAGTCTGTAACCGTGAAAACTGAAAGCTCCACTGAACAAAACAATGTGTAAAAATGCTTTCCAAGGTGTAAATCACTTATATTCGTAATCAGCGAAGTTTGGACAGAAACAAAAATCATACAATAACATTAAACTGTGGCCTTTAAAATAGTTAAATTCTCTTGTAAAACTCAGGGGCTCCCACAATGGAGACAGAACTTTATTTCAAGCACAAATCAGTGACTAAAGGACATAAGAATAAGAGAAATTTGCACTCATCATTCTTGTTGAGCACATAAGCACAGCCGGAAAGACTCTATGTCAGTATTTTGATGGTGTACTGAGTAAAATAAACTATGAAGTAGTGAAATTGGCAAACCCCAAAATAACAGCCGAGGAATGTTTTGGTAACAGGAAGTGAAAGCTGGTGCATGGAGACAAGGTCGGTGTGCCCTTTGCCCGGGACCCCGCGGTGAGAAGAAGGAGGGGAAATGCACACCTCCCCACAGGAGTCCACCAAGTGTCTACATGTGTTTCGATCTCAGACACACAGACTCTTTCTGAAGAATGAACTTTAGGTTACGAGTATGGTGCACATAATCTGCAAATAGATTAAAAATGCACCGAGCGTTCAAGCAGCTTCGTTAAGCAATTGTACACGTTCCCCGTTCAGATCCTGAGACCGGTGGTGCAAGTCGCTCTCGGCCGGAAGGCT
Organism: Physeter macrocephalus; assembly: GCF_002837175.3. NCBI lineage: Eukaryota > Metazoa > Chordata > Mammalia > Artiodactyla > Physeteridae > Physeter > Physeter macrocephalus. Next base: position 25,138,023 of record NC_041225.1, read on the forward strand.
GACCACTGCGCGGCTGACGAGTGGGGTCCGGGGAGAGGCACAGACCCCAGTCACTGCCGGAGCCACCTCTGGGGGTTCTCAACACTGCTACAGGCCATAGTATCAATGCTGTCCATTTAAAAGCCCCCAAAACACCTGAGAAAGTTATGATAGTTGTTTGTAAATGGCAAAAGTGTAAGAGAGTGCATCTCCCTTTATTTTGCTTTACTTTATGTGTAAATCAGGTCCGGGCATGAATAAAACAGATATTTACAAGTAAGCACTTCCAAATGAAAGTGAACTTCCTTGTATGACCTCTGTAATGGAAAAAGGCCAAGACCATCCAGAGAGTTTAATATACCCACATATTTTAAAAGTAAAGCTTATAAAGGTCTTTAGAAGCAAAAGAGGTTCACTGGCTTGATTTCCAATCTCTCTTCTGACCTGTGAGACAGACATCAAACGAGAGAAAGGAAATTCTAAGTTCATATATGCATTAGGTTAGGTTTACCTGTAAGGGTGAAACACTGTAGTCAACATTTTTTTCAGTACTACAGTGTTTAAATTAATTATACATTTTTTAAGCTTAGAAGAATTTCAATTTGAATACACGTGGCCAGTACGAGAGAGGAAAAGAAGAACCGAAGGCCCAAAAGGCCAGGTGATTCCTCTTCTAAACTTCACTGATGTCTTCACTGATTAAAATGGGAAGATAAAAGTGCTTGAGAGAATTTCTCTCCCCAACACCTAGTCATATGGATCAAAAACTGTAAAACAAATGAAACAAAAAACAAAAAACCTCATTTACAAAAACCAAACCTACACACAGACACAGGAAGGGGAGAAGTCCTCGTCACGACCTTAAAACTGGGAGCAGGCGGCCCAGGACAGAAGCACGAAGTTCCAGAGCAGGGCCTGAGCCCACTCGACGCCCCTCTTCCGCACGACACGGGGGAGGGGACACAACCTCAGGAATTCTCACCAACCCCCACCCCCAAACCCGCAGGGGAGCCACTGCCGCCTCTTCACTCTTCTGACAGGGAATCAACTGAGAACAAAGTCCCAGCGCGAACTATACCGGGAACGAGCTGAAGGCAAGAGAATTTCTCTGTGGGAACAGGACACCCACGCCTCCCACTGACTAGGTTAAATGAGCCCACACGAGATATCTGAGCAGAACCTGAGACGTGAGAACACAGCCCTGAGAATCTGGCAAGGAGCATGTCACCACCAGAGCCACCGGCTACAGGAAAGAATGGGTACGTTAGGGAAAAGGGCTTTCAAACTGTGGCACGGGAGGGAGAGAAAACCTGGACTGGGACGAATGGTAGGCCGAGTGTAGAAGCCCACGCCGTCCACGAGGACAGGGAGCCAGAGTCATCAGAGACGGACGAACCGGTCTGCAAGGCAGAAACGGAGACACAGATGTAGAGAACAAAGGTATGGACACCAAGCGGGGGGCGGGGGGGGTATGAATTGGGAGACTGGGATTGACATATACACACTAGTATGTATAAAATAGATTTAAAAAAAGAGACAGAGACAGCACATCAACTCGGTGAGCATGTTATAGCAATCAATCAACCAACCAACCAATCAATCAATCAGAAAGGGATATAGCACACAGAAGGCAGAGTCAAACCTAAAAGAAAACACAAAGAACAGAAGAGTTTTCCACAAGGGTTGTGAGGTCTCAGTCAATCTAATAAGAACAAGGCTAGTCAATAAAATAAGAAAGAAAAGATGATAAACAACAGGATTTAAGAGAGAGAGAATCAAAACACCACCATTAAAGAAGTAATAAATTAAAACATCAAGAAACCGAAAGGACAGAGCTGAAAATTAGATTACCATCCTAACAATCCGATCATCACAGAGAATGAAAACCAAAATGAAAGGACCAGAAAGAAGCCAAGATATGGAAAACCATCAAAAATGATCCATGAGGACAACTGGTGTTCCTAATGATATAAAGTTAATCAAAGAAAAATATTACATATTATGTTATATGTGAAATGCTAAGTGGACGCAGAACTGGACCTGCAGATCCAACGAGTACACCAGCGATGCAGACAACATCCAAGGGCTACACCCTGGGCTTGAGGGAGGAAGCAGTTATCAACCACTCAGGAGAGCAGCAGGGCACCACTGCTGGGGAGGCCGGGCTGCCCTCTGGCCTCTCGAGACAGCCGCGAAGCACCGCGTGCAACCAGCATGAGCACTCAGACGGGACCTCCTTGAGTGTAGGCACCCCGGCAGCGCTTCCAACACAACACGAAGCAGCCTCCACAGCACCTCCTAAACTGGGGGGTGCACACAGGCGAGGGAGCAAGATTAAGAGATCGTTCAGGGACTTCCCTGGTGGCGCAGTGGCTAAGAATCCGCCTGCCAGTGCAGGGGACACGGGTTCGAGTCCTGGTCCGGGAAGATCCCACATGCCGCGGAGCAGCTAAGCCCATGCGCCACAACTACTGGGCCTGCGCTCTAGAGCCCGTGAGCCACAACACTGAGCCCGCGTGCTGCAACTACTGAAGCCCACGTGCCTAGAGCCCGTGCTCCGCAACAAGAGAAGCCACCGCAGTGAGAAGCCCGCGCACTGCAACGAAGAGTAGCCCCCGCTCGCCGCAACTAGAGAAAGCCCACACGCAGCAACAAAGACCCAACACAGCCAAAAATAAATTAATTAATTAATTAAATTAATTTTTTAAAAAGAGATCATTGAGAATTAAGAACAGAAATGCAGAGGTTGCAGTCAAAGGACTAATCCTGAGCCCTGAATATGATTAAATGTAAAACTAACATAAAGCAAAGTAAGAAGAAGAAACTAGCATGAAGCAAACGGGCAGATTCTGTGGTCACAGGAAAGATACAAACTAAACGGCCGGGAAGTGGAGGTTGGGAGAAGGAAAGAGCGTGGTGCAGTGCCCCTCCCTCCACGGCTGGGTGTCAGCACTGCCTAAACCGAGCGGTGCAACCAACAGGGCACACTTACAAATGGTTAAAATGGGAGATTTTACGTTGTATATATTTTACAATAAAAAAGGTAAAAATAGAGAGACTCGATGTCTTTCACCTTATTTCTTAACAGAAGGAACTTGTGATCATTTTTGACTCAACTCCGCTTCATTTTTCCTGTTAGATTAAGCACCTCTCACTAAATAACGTGTGTAACGAGCCCCCTGTGTTACAGCGTCTCCACCTGCCACCCACCCAGCCGCCCCCCTCCTCCAAGGACACACGCACAGGACGGTGTCTGCAGTCACATCCGCCGAACGCTGATGATGGGTATTTCCAAATGACAAGGTTTCTGGGGATTGTTTTGGAAAAAACACTTAATGCTCTCTACAGTTCTTCCTTGCTTGAATTTTTTTCTTTTTTGAGTACTAAAAGTTCATTTATATTTAATTTTCAAACTGTGGTTAAACATGCATAACATAAAATTTACCATTTTAACCATTTATAAAAGTGTAGTCTTCGTTAGCGTGAAGTGCATTCACGCCGTTGGGCAAACATCCCCCCGAAGACCGCGCCGCCGAGCTCTTCATCTTCCCCAGCTGACTCTGTCCCCGTGAAACACCAGCCACCCCTCCAGCCTCTGCCCCCACCATCCTACTTCCTGTCTCTATACATCTGATGATTCTAGGGCTCTCACATGAGTGGAATCATACAGGATTTATCCTTCTGTATCTGGCTTATTGCACTGAGCATAATGTCCTCAAGGCTCATCCAAGGTGTAGCAGGTGCCAGAATTTCCTTCCTTTTTAAGGCTGAATAATATTCCATTGTGTGCAGACCACACTTTCTCTTGCTGCCTTCAAGATTCTCTGACTTTTTTTTTTTTTAACAAATTTATTTTATTTATTTTTGGCTGCGTTGGGTCTTTGTTGCCGCGTGCGGGCTTTTCTCTAGTTGCGGCGAGCGGGGGCTGCTCTTCGTTGCGGTGCGCGGGCTTCTCATTGCGGTGGCTTCTCTTGCTGCGGAGCACGGGCTCTAGGCGCCCGGGCTCAGTTGCTCCACGGCATGTGGGATCTTCCCGGACCAGGGCTCAAACCCGTGTCCCCTGCATTGGCAGGCGGATTCTTAACCACTGCGCCACCAGGGAAGCCCTGTCTTTGAATTTTGACAGTTTAAGATGTGTCTCCGGTGGGTCTCTCTGGGTTTATCCTGAACTTCACTGAGCTTTGGAATTTGGTTAGCTTCTTAGATTTGTAAAACCATGTCTTTCCTCAAATTGGTAAGCTTTCAGCCCTATTTTTTCATATCATCTTCATGAATTCTCTTAGCTGGATCTTCTGGATAACTTGCTGCAGCTTCTACACCAGCACTTGCTGCTTCACCTTGCACTTTATCTTATGAAAATGGCTTCTTTCCTGAAACCTCATGAACCGACCTCGCTGGCTTCAGACTTTTCTCCTGCAGCTTCCTCACCTCTCTCAGCCTTCACAGAACTGAAGAGAGTCAAGGCCTTCCTCTGGATTAGACTTTGGCTTAAGGGAATGTTGTGGCTGGTTTCATCTTCTATCCAGACACCGAGACTTTCTGCAATCAGCAAGAAGGCTACTTTGCTTTTTTATCATCTGTGTGTTTGCTGGAGGAGCACTTTTAATTTCCTTCAAGAACTTTTCCTTTGCACTCACAGCTCGGCTAAGTGTTTGTTGCAAGAAGCCTGCCTTTAGGCCTGTCTTGGCTTTCGACATGCCTTCCTCAGTAAGCTTAATTTTTTCTAGCTCTTGATTTAAAGTGAGAGACGTGTGAGTCTTCCTTTCACTTGAACACTTAGAGCCATTGTAGGGTATTAATTGGCCTAACTTCAATACTGTTGTGTGTCAGGAAACAGCGGCCGGCGGAGCAGTCAGAACACACACATTATTAAGTTCACCATCTTCTAAGGGTGCAGTTCATGGCCCCCCAAACCATTACAAGAGTAACATCAAAGACCACTGATCACAGATCACCATAACAAATATAATAATAATGAAAAAGTTTCAAACACTGTGAGAATTACCAAAATGTGACACAGAGGCAGGAAGTGAGCAAATGCTGGGGGAAAAATGGTGCCAACAGACTTGCTCAAGGCAGGGTTGCCACAAACCTTCAGTATGTTTTTTTTTAAAAAAAGGAGTACTTGGAAAAAGCACGATAGAGCAGGGTGTGCTTGCAAATGTACATATTTTTGGATACTAAGACTTTTTGGTTTTTCGCCAGTTTCCAAATTTCTATTACTTTTATAATAAAAGTAAATCATACTTGAAAAAAACAAGGTGTGCAAAATGTATTCAAATACACTGTTGCCATTCAGGTGTGTCACCTTGGACAAGGTGGTTTCTGGGGCACACGAGAATAAACTAACAATACAAACACGAACTTAAATGTTCTATTTAAACTATGTCTCACAAGAAAAGGAAAGTATTCTTTAAAATAAAGCTACGTCTGACAAGAAAAGGAAAGTATTCTTTAAAATAAAGTAAGACTCATGTTCTTACACAGCTAAACCCAGATAAGTAACAGCTTTCACCCGACAGGAAGAAAAAAAAAGAAACGGCAGAGTAGTTTTCTAAAAGCACATTGCTCAGTTATTGTATGATTTACATTCACGCCCAAAACAGATAATCAGAAGCCCTCAATCTAAAAATAACAGTGTGCTCACAATACGTATGTTCAGGTAAATCAACGCACAGACCTCAATGTACACCCAAGGAAACGCGTCACAGCAGCTTTCAAAGAACTCTGCCTGCGCAGCTGAGGGCACCCCTCACGCCGGGGGGCAGCGGGGCTGGGCAGGGAAGGGACCCTGCAGCAGCAGGAGCCCAGGGTGGACGGCGCTCCTATACCGCTTCTCCACCTCCGCACCAAGGGCCAGTCTTCTTGAACTTCCCACCCAGCGCCGGGAACCCAGCACGCTTTCCCCAAATACTGTCACGACCGTCAGGAAACAAGGAGAACCGAACTCGAGAACAACGACCCTAACAGCCAAATAAGGCAAACATTATATTAGAGACAAATACATAGGTGCTTCGCTTTGCTTCTGTGTCTTGCCTACAAACCCCCTGCCCGAGGCCGGCCACCTGCCCTCGCGCGCTCACGCCCAGGCTGAGCTCGGGCTTCCCGTCTGTGGAGAGTCTCCACTTCCTGAAAGGCGTAATCAGAAATGCAACACAGGGAAGAGGAGCAGCTCCACGTGAAAAAGAATGACCGAAGCTAAATGGCTGCTTCTTACAAGTCGAGAGCTTACCTGGGGTCCAAACAACAAGGCAGCCAAAGCGCAGGAGAGCGCCCGGGCTCGGCGCCGCTGTCCGTATCCGGGCTAGGTGAGGAGCCACCACCGCGAGTCAGAAGAGCGCGTTACACCAGCGCTACCCCGGGGGGACCCGGGTCCCCACCCCCCCGCAGGTGGGGACGTGTCTGAGGGCCCCGCTCCCTCCCAGCCTCAGGGACGACACGGGACACAGAGCGCAGAGAGAGGCTCGAGGACGGGACTGACGCTGCAGAGCAAATCCACACAACCGGGGGCCCCTGCAAACCGCCGAGTTCGTGGAAATGTGGACGAAGGGTCGGGGTGGGACTAAAGACCCTACCACACAGCATTTAGGGTATAAGAGGCACCGGGGCCTGACCCGCAGAGTCACACGTTCGGAACAGACGTAACACTCACTGGATTCCACTGTCATCTGCAGCAGGCTGTCGATGACGCTGGACAGGTGTCCTTTGCTGGAAACCTTCAGGTGGTGCAGCACCACCGGGACAGCCTGGTACTCTAAGAACAGGCTCTTCCCTTCATCCGCCTTCAAGTCCAGACACAGAGAGTCAAACGCCTGCGCCAGGTAGTCGGCTGAAAGACAGGGCGTCAAACAGCGGCTGCGTCAGCGGTCCAGCTGGTAACAGACGCGGACGGCAGGAAGGGAACACCGCCACTTCCACGGATCCAAGAGGAAAGGAAAAACTGAACGACCAGAGGCGACAGGCTGAAGGCAAACGGGGAGAGACATTACATTATGACGGGGCAAATGTTCAGAATTTCCCTACTGTAATGCTGAAGTCGCAATAAACACCATTCCTTTTTTACATCAAGAAAGAAAACAATGGACGTTTAATAGTAAATACCACAAGTAATGTCAGTTCCCATATCTGACTGTAACTACCACACGCTTCCACAAATCTCAACAGCATTAGTACCGTGACCTCGACAAGGCTCCTGAGATTACGTTTTCTTGCTACTGCTGCCTGTAGCAGGTCACCTCTTTCAAAATGTAAGTTTATACAAACGTGCTCTGTGGGTTTTAAATGAGGGTTTCTGCCTTCTGATCCAGACCAAACAGGAGCCCCTCAAAGAGCCTCAGGAGACTGACCTGCCCGGGGTCTCTTGTGATGCCTCCACCGTGACGAATGGCTGGAGGTCCGACCACGGCCGACGCAGGGACGGCACCTGTGGTCAGGAGCCCGGGAACGTTCTCCAAGATGTTCCACGGTGACTGGGAAGCAATGATGTGACCGACGCAGATAAGTTAAGATGCCTCAGTGGCTACAACAGTTTACACCGTGCTTTCAAATGTGTAAGAACATTCCAGGTTTCTAAAACTCTTTCAACACACTATTCGAAGCAACAGAAACTGTTCATACTGTTCACGCACTAGTGAGTTAATTTTTCTGCTGAAAGTTCTGTTTAAAGAAGGCTCAGAAGTGTTCTGAAACACACTGAAAATATGATAGGATCACCACTAAAATTCCTGTCCTCAGGTTTTGTCTCTTCTTTGCTGTCCATGCTACGTAAACTAAAGAAATAATTAGAACCCTAATTACTAAGAATGAGAAGCTGCTGGGACTTCCCTGGTGGCACAGTGGTTAGGAATCCACCCGCCAACGTCAGGGGACACGGGTTCGAGCCCTGGTCCGGGAAGATGCCACATGCTGCGGAGCAGCTAAGCCCGTGTGCCACAACTACTGAGCCTGCACCCTAGAGTCCGCGAGCCACAACTCCTGAGCCCATGCCACAACTACTGAAGCCCGCGCACCTAGAGCCCGTGCTCCACAACAAGAGAAGCCACCGCAATGAGGAGCCTGCGCACCGCAATGAAAAGGGGCCCCCGCTCACTGCAGCTAGAGAAAGCCCGTGCACAGCAACGAAGACCCAACACAGCCAAAAATAAATAAATTAATAAATAAATAAATTTATTTTAAAAAAAAGAATGAGAAGCTGGGAATAACCTGTGTGAAATTAAAACACACGTGAAAGAATTTTTAGAACTTAAGATCTGTGCCTCTGCGTCAATTTATAACACACCTCATCTTTACTTCTAGTAGCATCTAGCCCAAAGCACACTACTGCACTCAACTTCTGAGCTTCACAGAGCACTGCAAAGCAACCGTGTATGTAGGTCGGCAGAGCTGCAGCTGCTCTCCGGAGCCGCCGTGCTGAAGCGGGAGCGCGCAGACGGCCCCCCCGGGGACAAGCACCACCATCGGTGCCGCCCTGCTGCGTCTGACACAAAGTCCTCTCCCTTCTCAGTCGGCACTGCCTCAGATTGAACAGGCCGAAGGCTGCACGATGCAGCAGGTTTGCAAACTTAAAAAGTAGTCCTTTATTCATTTGGAGGGGATAGAAAGATGGTATTTGGTTATTTTTTTTTAAGTGGTCTAATCTTTCGGGCGAAAGTAAAAATTACCTCCTTACTTTAATTTCCCAAAGAATGAAGATTCCCTAAAAACCAATCTAACCTCTTCTTAAAGAGTTTAGTTACCAACTGTGCCAAACCTGGTTTCCTTCTATACACGTGCTATACTACCGTTTAAGAAACATCCCGACGTTCAACGAGACCACCTTTCAGTCCTGATCAGAGGCCATCGGTGGGCGAGGGCTGGCTCGAGAGGATCGGATCGAGTCTCGGCAGTGACTCCACCTCTGTGGCCGGGCCCACCTGGGACTATGTCTGCAGAAGGCGGCAGAGACGGCCTGGGGCTCCCTCGCTCCAGCCGGGCAGCCCCTGGCGCGGCGTAGACAGGCGCAGGAGAGGGGCCGCGTGGGGGAGGAGCCCAGCCCAGCCCAGCCCAGCCTCCCAGCGGAGCTGAGCCCAAAGAACCGAGTGTTTATTTACATGGTCCACATGAGCAGCGACAGAAACCCAATGGCATCCAACAGATCGATTCTGTCTCAGGCGGAACCAACCCTGAGCGGTTTAACAACAGCAAGTAGTAATGAAGGCCACGACGAGTGGCCAGCGTACTGCTTAGGGGCCTGCTGGAGGCCAGACTCTGCTCAACCCTCTCATTCAATCTTCAGAACAGAACGTCGCGGCGGAAACACAGCAAAGGGAGGGGCCGATGCTGCACACCACTGACGCGGCTGAGCCCGGGGCTGCAGAGCCCAGCTCTCCGGTGCCGGTCACGCTGCCGCCTCCCCAGGCCAAGCTTCCTGCCCCTGAGCACCGCAGTCACCCCGCACCCCTCTAAGCCTGAGGGGTGAGAGCATAATCACAAACACACAAACCTGCGCAGGTCGCAGGCCGAGGGCTGGGGGTGGGCAGGGCAGGACTACAGAACAAGCCCTGGCGCACACAGTAAGCCCAACAGGAGAAGGCTGTCCCTAGGACAGGCAATCCCACCAGGTAAGATTCTTAGCGCTTCTTCTAATCCTCGTATCTATCTTTACACGGATCAAGCGAGCGTGCCTGCACGGAGAGTTGTATTAAGGTGTTTCACGCTGATTCCCACACCTACGCATTACCGTTGTTGATGACGCGTGACATTTCTCTGTCCTCGAGAAACATCTGGCTCCCTTACAGTTTTGTTCGTCTGTAAAAATGACAACCCCACGTCCCTCCTCAGGTTCCTGTGGGGAGTAACCCTGAAACCACCGAGTGTGGCTAGAAAAAGACGCAACAGCGCGAGAGCCCACCCACTTTCTCCACCATCGCAGCCGGCACGCCAGCAGCCTGGGGCTTCCTTCCCTTTTGAACTGTTTCCTTACAGTAAGTCTTATTAAACGTTATGACACATCTCGGTGGCTCCTGAAACCAGAATGCACCGCAAAAGTGATCATAAATTACAGTGCAGTCAAAGCTGTACATGTCCCCTCTGGCGGCACATCCCCCGATCACTTAGCTTTGTGTGACGGGTCTGAGGTCGCAGCTCCCAGTGAATGTCAGAGAACCGCACAGCAGTGACGGAGGGCGCAGGCTTAGCCTCCACGTACCACCTGCAGGACGGAGGTGAGAGAACGCTGACCGCTCGCCACCCTGCGGGAAGGGTCAGAGCAGCCAGTATGCAGCGCTTAGCCCAGGACAGCAGGCGCTGTGTAGGCGGTTGCTATTATCACCTCTTTGATGGTCTCGGGAAGTCACACTGGAGGGTCAAGAGGTGGGCTTTGGGAACGGACAGAGCTGAGCTGAAGCACACTGTCAGACACTGCTGTGCGGCCCTGGCACAAAGGTCTAGGCTCTGTGACCTAATAACCACTCAAATGGGGATACGCATGTTCAGACAACATACAAAGGGCCTGACATGACAGTGTCAAATCCACACCAAGGATCACTACCTGCGTCGATTCTCAGGAACAATCTACCCGCACTGTCCAGTCAATGGAACGGGAAATCACCTTACAGACCCACGTATGTTTGGGTTATTAAGCATTAAATATTATGTGTATTATCCAACACATCTATTCTCCCTTGTTTCTACTAAATTTACCGATCTTGTAACAGACACTTCTATTTTATATGTAGGAAATGTCCTCTCACCAAGTCTACTGTTTAATTTAAGAGCTTTTCTTACGTTTACTTTTTTCCTTCTCCCGGAACTTGCTGCAGTGCGTGGCAAGACAGCGTGCCTCACCCTCCTTTCCCCACACTTGCACCACCGCCCCTGACGGGCGCTTCCTAGATGCCCTCCTGCTCTCCTGGCTCTTCCTCGGCTTTCTGGCTGAGACCCAACAGCCCCCTTCCAGCCCTCAGGACCTCTCTGGGGCACCTGACAAATGAAGGCTGACAGGGGACCAGGGGACAAGCTCCACAGGGACTGGCTTATGATCCTATGTTCTTAAAAAACTGACTTGGACCAGGAAGCAACCAAATTCATTAATTCAGTAGGTCCACATGAAGTGCCAGTTGTGTGTCAATTCTGGACTACTTTCCTATTATAATGTTTTATATCAAGAGTACTCATTTTTTATTATTACACATCACAATTGTTTTAAAATCTGCTAAGGCAAGCCTCTGCCCCAGTGCTGCTATTTCACTTGTTTCCTTTAAATTACCACACTCACTGCAAATATTTTTTCAAATAAACTTTTCTACTACTCTCTGAACTTACACAAACCATATTGGAATTTTTTTTTTTTTTTTTTTTTGCGGTACGCGGGCCTCTCACTGTTGTGGCCTCTCAAGCTGCGGAGCACAGGCTCCGGACGCGCAGGCCCAGCGGCCACGGCTCACGGGCCCAGCCGCTCCGCGGCATGTGGGATCCTCCCGGACCGGGGCACGAACCCGCGTCCCCTGCATCGGCAGGCGGACTCCCAACCACTGCGCCACCAGGGAAGCCCCTGGAATTTTAATTGGTATCATTAGATGCAGCCACCTGGGGTGACTTATAGATTTCAATACTCTTGGTCTTCCTGGGTAAGACGAATAAAAGTCCTTTATTTCTGCCCTTTAACTTCGGTGATATCTTTATCAACCTGTTCATTCACCCATTATTTACCAAATCTTTACTTATGTCCTGTTATATTTCACAACAGATGAGGTTTTACAGACACCATGTTAGATTAATATCCACGTTTTACATTATTCTGTTCTGCTTACACGAGCAAGATCTCTTTTCTTCACACACGACAGCTGCTTATTACTGATGGTCACGGTGGTTACGCCCTAGTCATGATAGTAGTCAAAATCAACAGATTTTTGTGAATTTCCTCTGGAGCCCATTTTCTGAAACCCAGATTAGGCCTTAGTCCACTCGGGCTGCTGTAACAAAATGCCAGAGACTGGACGGCCGGGAAAGGACAGAAGCGTCCTGCTCGCGGCTCTGAGAGTCTGAGGTCGAGGTGCTGGCCAGTTTGGTGTCTGGTGAGGGCCCTCCTCCCCCTTCACGGTCTTCTTGCTGTGTCCTCGCGTGGTGGAGGCCCGAGGGAGCTCTGGGGGGTCTTGTTCATCTGGGCACCACCCTCACGACCTGAGCGCCTCCCACAGGCCCATCTCCTGACACCACCTCCCTGGGGATTAGGGTCTCCTCATGTGACCTTTGAGGGGGACACACATTCAGACCACAGCACACGGATCTCTCAGCCAGTTTCTCTGACTGTCTGACTTACACAGAGTACCCCAGGAGTTACCAGTTTTCTCTACTCCTTTCCAACGTTCACCCCCATTTGTTTAAGGTCACTGCAGGTGGTCAGCACGGCCAATACTGTGCTGCACAGACGGGGGACAGGAAGCACCGAATCCCTTCCTGCTTATTTCTCCTTTCCATTCGTTTCAGCGGTAATGAATATCACTTAGTATCAAATGCCGCTATCATGTATGCTGACATGTGGTGAACTCTGGCTCGGGCGAATACCCCTTCTCACAAACGACCTTCCAGACAGTTACCACCCTATCTGTTATAACTCTGGGAACCATAACCATAAGGAAGAAAATAAGTAAGACAGAGTCACAGTTTGGTTTTTCCCTTAAATTCCTTATAATCAGGAGAATATACTTCAGAGAAAGTAGTCAAAATAATTTACCACCACTGTGCACTTAAAAAACAACCAACCAGACTGAGTTATATAATTTAACAGGGAAGATAGAAAGATGGCCTATTTATTGTTTGACTACATTGGTATCACTCACCTTAACACAAATTCTCATATTTAATAATCCAAAAAAGACAACTACTTATAGCTGTATATCAAAACCGTACTAAAAACGGCCAACTCGGATGGAAACATTTTTTTTTTTTTTGGCCGCGCGGCATGCAGGACCTTAGTTCCCCGACCAGGGATCGAACCTGTGCCCCCTGCAGTGGAAGCGTGGGGACTTAGCCACTGGACCACCAGGGAAGTCCCTGAAGGAAACATTTTTAATGCATTCATTTCCTCGTTCCCTCGTATACATCAAGCACCAGGCTGGGTGAGGGGTGTACAGTGGGCAACAAGGCAGTAAACTTACACACGAGTGGGGGGGCCGAGAAACTTTTCCTGTGAAGGGCCACATAATAAGTTTATAGGTTCTGGAGGGCAGGCTGTCTCTGTTGCCAGCTACTCAGCTCTGTTGTTATACGGCAAAAACAGAAACAACAGGAAACAAACAAACAGGAAACAAATGAACATAACTGTGTTCAAATAAAACTTTATTGACAAAACAGGTGGTGGGCCACATTTGGCCCATAGGCTCTAGTCCGCCAAGCCCTGCTCTAGTGGGAATCAGTAAACTACTAATAGCAATCTCAACACCACGCGGGAAATGCAAGGGCAGTGGCAGCAAAGGTTGCTATGGGCACGTGATCTAAGAGCATCAACAAGGGCCTCTGGGAGGGGCAACAAAGCCAACCCACCACTCATTTTTCTCAAATTCAGCAATAAAAGTTTTTAACAATGGGTCACCAGTATAAAACAACTTGAAAGCTCATTCTGAAAATGTAAAATATATTTAACTATGTAAGAACTGCTCCACTACAGAGGATTCTCTTCTGGTTATTGACAAGAAATTATAGCACAAGCACATCTGAAAGCTTACCTTGTGTGACTGTTTTGAGAACAATTAAAGTTGATAAAAATCTCAGCGGTAAACTGGAGCTCTTAAAGAAAGCAGCTGTCTTTGGTTTACTCTCCACAGAATGCTCGAAAGAATTATCCTGAAGGCCCTTAGTCACTACTCCTTTGAATATGTCTTCACCCAATCTCCTCAATGTCGACGTCATAGTCGAATGCTGTTAAAAACATGTACTATCTTAGTACACTTACTCATGTTCAGAAAATATGTATTTTAAATACTACAATCCAATGTATGAACTAAAAATAAGCCAATCTTTTGCTAACTAAAAAACAGATCAAATGGAGCTGAAAATACGCAAGACTGGAAGGCAGTAATTTTATAATCAACTTTAAAAAATTATTTATACCACATACTTCTCTAAAAGAAATGGGTACAACTAAGAAATCAGAAACAGTAATTTCCAAAGAATTAAATTAGGAGAAGCACTATGACAAGATTCCATTTCAAAACATTTAAGAGCAGATCATGAGAGATCTCTGGCGCAGAGCAGCCAAAGGAACGGGGGGGGGCTCGTGGGGTCTGCGCTGCCCACCTTCACCACTGCTGGTGAAGAGCCCAGCGTCCCAGTGCCGGCTCACACGGGATCATCTAGCGCCTCGCTGCTTCACAGCCCGGTCAGACGGTAAATGTCACCATGATTACGATACATTTTATCCATTTCAGAAGAATAAAACGCTGGGTTAGAATTATGGACAATTCTCAGGGCATATCAACTCAAACAAGAAAATGAGCAAGACAGAAATGATGGCATATTAACTACCTCTAAAACAACACAGGCTCTGATGGTTTTCCACAAATACGGTAAGAAGCCAACACAGGAAAAGCATTCAAACTGCTGCAGATGGGAGTGCTGAAGCCACACTCAGAAATAACTTACAATTCCCTTTGTTATAAACCCATTCTCCAAACCCATATCACTGACTTTTGTAACGGCTTCCCCCATCTTCTGGGGATTTCTGACCCATCTGTACCCAAATCAGCACTGATCTTGCAATGCGGATAGAAAGCATCAGCTCTAGAATTTCTGCACATAAAATCAGAGACAGATATACTGAGATTTTATGAGTGTCAGAGGCCAAATGATTTGGTGGTGAGTCGCACAGGCAGTGCCATCTAATTCACATATATTATCAATAAGCTTTTGATATCAGTAGGAAGAGATAATACATTTGTGCTTTAAAGCCTCAGTGTAAAAAGGTAATAGAAGAAAATATTTCAAAATCCTACTCAGAATAATGCATTAGAAAGATAGGATTAAGGGAATTTTGCTTATGTTTAAAAATAAGCTTTTTGTTTTCTTAAATTTGTGTCGATACTACTTCCCTCTAAGTGGAAACAGAAGAGAAACCAAAGTCTCTGCTGAAGAACAACATGATGTCTCACGCATCTGTGCTCAGCGTGGCCCAGGACCTGCCTACGGGGGTCGCTCGTCCCAGGACTTCAACCATATTTTGTAGGACAGGTTGCCTTCTCTACTATACGGCAAAAAACATGTCAAAACAACTTAGACGCCCCCCCCTCAGGTTAACAAATTTTTTAAAATAGAAAATAAGATTTCTGGCCACAAGACTGAGTAGGTATTACCTCCCCCTAGTCTTCCTGCTCTGAAGATAACTAAACCCCCTGGACATTGTACAGAAAACAAACACCAGATGACTGAAAGGCGGACAGAAGAAAGCAGGCTGGCTGGGGCCCCAAACACCCAATACGGCTTCAGACTTCCCAGATCTGGAGCCGAAAAAGCAGCCACCAAAGGACAGAGAATGCCCACCCTAACGCCAAGCGCTGATCTCTGGCCACAGGGCGGGAAAGGGCAGACCTGTGAGACAAAAAACGTGCAGACAAAACTGCGCTCCAGCCAAACACCACAGAACAGCCTGTGGCCCAGCCCCCCAAAGCCAGCAAGGTCGTCAGGAAGGCGGGGACTCCCACCCCCGCTAGGCGGAACGGCCGCGTCAGCGGAGGCCACGTGGGAGCAGTGAGGCGCCCCCAGCCCCACCCCGGGTGGGGAGGGGCCCAGACCCCCCCCCACCGCCTCTCATGGCCCCACAGGCTGGCGGGGAACCAGGGCTTTGACCGAGGAGGCCCCTCGTCTGCAGAGCAGCGCCAGCCAGGCGAGACAGAATGTTTACTAACATCCAGAGTCTCATGACACAGTGCCGGAATGTCCAGCTTCCAACAGAGAATCACTAATCATAACAGAAGGACCTCAAACTGAATGGAAAAGGAAAACCAATACTTGCCGACACCAACATGACAAACACGCTAGAGGAGCTGTGACGAAATGAGAAATTACAGATATTTTTGAAACAAATGAAGAAAACCCAGAAAATCTCCTCAAAGAAAAAGAAAGTCTTACCAAAGAAAATGTAAAGAACCAAATAGAAATTTCATAACTGAAAACACAACGACCAAAACAAAACCCTCACTGAACAGCCTGAACAGCAGGACAGAGAGAACAGAGGGAAGAATCAGTTAGGTGGAAAATACAACAACAGAAATTACCTAATCTGAGCAGAAAGAAGAAAAAACAAACTGAGGGAAAAAAAAAAAGAGACTCAAGAAACTGAGGGACGGTCACAAAAGCTGTGACAGCGACGACGATCCGGGCCCCGAAAGGAGCAGAAAGCCAAGCAGGGCCAAAGGAAGAGCTGAAGGGACGGCGGCTGGAAACCATCTACAGAGGCTGAGGGAGCTGAGCAAGCCCCAAGGAGGACAGACCCAGAGATCAGCGAGACACAGCACAGCCAAACTCATGAAAACTGAAGAAAGAGAACAAAACCGAAAGCAGTGTCAGAGAAATGAACATATACGCGAAAGCAATTCAAAGGGCAGCAGGCTTCTTAACAGAAACCACAGAAACTGACTAAAGGGAGTTGGCACAACTTTTTCAAACACTGCAAGAAAAGAACTGTCATCCCCAAATCTGATATCCAGTGAAAATACGCTTTAGAAATGATGGGGAAATCAGAGCATTCTAAGATGAAGGAAAAGCTCCTGCACAGCAAAGGAGACCGTAAACAAAATGAAAAGACAACCCTCAGAATGTGAGAAAATATTTGCAAACGAAGCAACCGACAAGGGATTAACCTCCAAAATATACAAACAGCTCAGCAACTCAATAGCAAAAAAACCACCAACCAATCAAAAAATGGACAGAAGATCTAAATAGACATTTCTCCAAAGAAGACATACAGATGGCCAAAAAACACACGAAAAGATGCCCAACATCGTTAATTATTGGAGAAATGCAAATCAAAACTACAATGAAGTATCATGTCACACTGGTCAGAATGGCCATCATCAAAAAATCTACAAACAATAAATGCTGGAGAGGGTGTGGAGAAAAGGGAACCCTCTTACACTGTTGGTGGGAATGTAAATTGATACAGCCACTACGGAGAACAGTATGGAGGTTCCTTAAAAAACTAAAAATAGAGCTACCATATGACCCAGCAATCCCACTACTGGGCATATGTCCCGAGAAAACCACAATTCAAAAAGACACATGCACCCCAGTGTTCACTGCAGCACTATTTACAATAGCCAGGACATGGAAACAACCTAAATGTCCACTGACAGAAGAATGGATAAAGAAGATGTGGTAAATATGTATACAGTGGAATACTGCTCAGCCATAAAAAGGGATGAAATAATGCCACGTGTAGCAACACGGGAGGACCTGGAGATTATCACACTAAGTGAAGTAAGTCAGACAAAGAAAAACAAATACCATATGATATCGCTTATATGTGGAATCTAAAAAAAAAAAAAAAAAAATACAAATGAACTTATTTACAAAACAGAAACAGACTCACTGACTTAGAAAACAAACTTATGGTTACCAAAGGGGAAAGGTTGGGGGAATAAATTGGGAGTTTGGGATTAGCATATACATACTACTACATATAAAATAAACAAACAATAAGGACCGACTGTATAGCACAGGGAACTCTGCTCAATATTCTGTAATAACCTAAATGGGAAAAGAATTTTAAAAGGAATAGATACATGTATATGTAGAACTGAATCTCTATGCTGTACACGTGACAGTAACACAACACTGTTAATCAACTATACTCCAACATAAAATAAAAATTAAATTAAAAAAAAAAAAAAAAGAAAAGTAAGACAGTTTGTCATCAGACTGCCTAAGGGAAGTTCTCCAAACAGGAGAGACTGAAGAAGGAGCCTTGGAACATCGGCAAGGAAGAGCACGGTGAGCTCAAACACGGGTGAACAGACAGACTTCCCTGCTCATCTTGAGGTCATGTTTGACAGCTGAAGCAAAAATGGTAACACTATCCAGTGTCAGATTTGTCCTCAAGAAAAACTACTTTACCAGAGCCTAACCTACTGGAGTTTTATCGGAGTCTAATCAGACTAGGGGAAGGGAAATGACACCCAACTCCAGTGAACTCTACACTCCTGCCCCACCTCAGGGGCAGAAGACCCGAGAAGCACCTGTGAAGTTCACAGGCCAGGGACACGCGCTCCCTGGAAGACTGAGACTTGATCACACAGCCACAGAGCACTCCCCTCCACACACCTGCCACCACAGCACTAAAGGCCTATTTGCAGCAGCTCTGGTGCACAGTATGGCATGTCCTGGTAGCAAGAAAGAATGACAAGGCACACCAAAAGGCAAAACAGTGTGAAAAGCCAGAGCAAGCAACAGAATCAGACTCAAATACGGTAGGAATGTTGGAATAATCAGACTGGGAATTTAAAACAACTATGATTAACATGCCAAGAGCTCTAATGGAAAAAGGAGACAACATAAAAGAACAGACGGATAAAATAGGCAGAGAGATGAAATTCTGAGAAAGAACCAAAAGGAACACGAGAGACGAAAACCACTGCGAATGGAGAACAGCTTTGCTGGGCTCATCAGTGGGATCTACGTGGCTCCAGAAACAACCTCTGAGCTTGATAATACCTTCTACAGAAACTTCAGAAACGAAAGAGCAAAGAGAGGGACTTCCCCGGTGGCGCAGTGGTTAAGAATCCGCCTGCCAAGGCAGGGGACACGGGTTCGAGCCCTGGTCCGGGAAGATCCCACATGCCGTGGAGCAACTAAGCCCGTGCGCCACAACTACCGAGCCTGCGCTCTAGAGCCCGCGAGCCCACAACTACTGAGCCCATGCGCCACAACTACAGAAGCCCACGCACCCAGAGCCTGTGCTCCACAACATGAGAAGCACTCGCACCACAACAAAGAGTAAACGCCGCTCACCGCAACTAGAGAAAGCCCGCATGCAGCAACGAAGACCCAACGCAGCCACCCCTGCCAAAAAAAAAAAAAAAAAAAAAAAAAAAGCAAAGAGGAGAAAACAAAAGACTGAAAAAATGGAACAGAATATACAAAAATTATGGGACAACTACAAAAGGTGTGACATACGGGTAATGGGAATACCAGAAGGAAAAGAGAAAAAGAAACAGAAGAAACACTTGAAGCAATAATGACTGAGAATCTCCCTCAAATTAATGTCAGAAACAAAAACACAGAACCAGGAAGCTCAGAGAACACCAAGTAGGATAAGTATCAAAAGAAAAAAGAAAAGAAAACAAGACAAAACACTACACCAAACTGTATCATAAACTACAGAAAATAAAAGCTAGGGACTTCCCTGGTGGTGCAGTGGTTAAGACTCTGCACTTCCACCGCAGGGGGCACAGGTTCAATCCCTGGTGGGGGAAGTAAGATCCCGCATTCATGCAGCTGGAAGAAAAGAAAGAAAAGAAAAGCTAATGAAAAGAATCCTAACAGAAGCCAGAGGAAAAAACAGCTCACCTATAGCAGAGCAAAGATAAGAATTACATCCAGGTTCTCTTCAAAAACCACATAAGCACGAAGAGAGCAGAAGGAAATATTTAAAGTGTTGAGGGAAAAACCCGCCAACTTAGAATTCTATATACTGCAAAATTATCCACCAGAAATGAAGCGGAAATAAAGATTTTCTCAGATCAACAAAAACTGAAGGAATCTGTTACCAGTAGACCTGTCTTGCAAGAAATACTAACAAAAATTCTTTAGAGAGAAGGAAATCATATATCTTGGGAAACCTGGATGTACATAAAGTAAGAGCATTAGGGAAGGAAGAAGTGCAAGTAAAATAAAAACTCCTACTTTTCTTATTCTTAATTGGTCTAACAGATAACAGTTTGTTGAAAATAATAGCAACAATGTATTCGATTATGTATGCACGTGTGTGTTTATATGTGCATGTGTGTATGACGTATATACACACGTGTGTGTGCTTATGTATAGGGATAATGCATGACAGCAATGATACAAAGGAATAAAACACAGAAGGAAAGAATTAGGAATATTTCGTTCTAATAAGGTACTCAACCACTAAAAAAAGTAAAAAAAAAAAAGTAGTACAATTAACATGCTAAAAAGGATGGAAAGCAGACTATCATATGTCCAGTTGAAGCCACAAAAGAAAGGAAAAGAGTAGAAGAAGAACAAAGAACAATGTCAACAAATAGAAAACTGACAACTAGGGTAAATATTAACCAAACAGTATCAATAATCACTCTAAATAACAACAGTCAAAACACACCAATTACAAGAGACTGTAATAGAAGATCCCTATACACTGTCTACAAGAAACCCACTTTAAATCTAAAGACACATACACATTAAAAGTATTCAATAAATGGACAAAGAAAGATATACCATGCTGACAGTAATCACAAGAAAGTTGGAACAGCTTTGAAATCTTAATTTCAGACAAAAGAGGCTTCAGAGCAGGGAAAGTTACCAGGGAAAGGAGGGGCATCACATAGTGATGAGCGGGTCAATTCTCCAAGAGAGTATAACAACACCTTGGGTACGGTGATCACTTTTTAGATACAACACCAAAGGCACAATCCGTGAAAAATAATTGATAAGCTGGACTTCATTAAAATTAAAAACTCTTGCTCTGTGAAAGGCACTGTCAAGAGAATGAGAAGACAAGCCACAGAGAACTACCTAGGCTAGGAGGTATACCCTAGGAGAAAACACCTGCAAGAGACACATATGATACAAGACTATTACCCAAATATACAAAGAATTCTAAAAACTCAGCAATAAGAGAATATGCAACCCAATTAAAAAGTGCACAAAGGACCTGGACACCTCACCAAAGAAGATATACAGACATCAGGCGGACATAAGATGCCCCACATCATACGTCATCAGGGAGATGCAAATGAAAACCACCGTGAGACACCGCTACACACTCTTAGAAGGGCCAAAACCCAGAACACAGACAACACCGAATGCTGGTGAGGATGTGAAGCAACAGGAACTCTCATCACTGCTGGTGGGAATGCAGAATAGTGCAGCCACTTTGGAAGATGGTTTGTAGTTTCTTAAAAAAAAAAAAAAAACAACAACAAGTATATTCTTACCATACTATCCAATAATCATGCTCCTTGATATTTACCCAAAGGAGCTGAAAACATATCCACACAAAAACCTGCACATGGATGTGATAGCAACTTTATTCATAACTGCCAAAACTCGGAAGCAACCAACATATCTGTCAGTAGGTGACGGATAGATAAACTGTGGTCTATCCAGGCGATGGAGTATTATTCAGGGCCAAAAAGAAAAGGGTTATCAAACCATGAAAAGACAGGGAGGAACCTTAAATACATATGACTAGGTGAGAGAAGCCAATCTGAAAAGGGTACACACTGTATGATTCCAGCTCTATGACATCCTGGAAAAGGCAAAACTCTGCAGACAGTAAATGGCCTGGTGGTTTCCAGGAGTCAGGGGTTGGAGGGAGGGCAAGAATAGGCACAACACAGAGGATTTTTAGGGCAAACGATTTTTTGTATCAAATTACTCTGTATGATACTACAATGACGGTTACATGTCCTGATACATCTGTCAACACCCAGAGAACGTACAACACCGCGAGCGACCCTGATGTGCCCCTCACACTGTGGCTGATGATGACGTGCACGTGCAGGTCCACCGACTGTGACAAAGGTCCCATCTGGTGGGACGCTGGTAGCGGGGAGGCTGTGCATGTGTGGGGCAGGGGTTTACGGGAACTCTCTGTGCTCCATTTCGCTGTGAACCTAAATTCGCTCTAAAAAATAAAGTCTATATATTAAAAAAGCAACATAAGAAACCTTCATGGTGATGAAACTGTTCTGTTACCTTGACCATAGCCATGTCGGTGTCATGGCTGTGGTACTGCGCTAGTTTTGGAGTATGTCACCTTTGGGGGAATGGAAACAAGTGATCGCTCTATTATTTCTTATGACTACAAGTGAATCTACAACTATCTCAAAATAAAAAGCTTAATTTTAAAAAAAGTACTTGCAATTAGACAACTGTTAAAACTAAAATGTTAAAAACCCATCGTAAATGTTGAGCAAACGAATGGGAGAGTGGCAAGAATGCTACTTTTCACTAGAAAGCGGGTGCAGGCTGGCAGTGCACACAGAGCGGTGCTGAGTGGAGATCTGAAGACAAGAACAGAGTACAAATTATCTGAAGAAAAATGAGAAGACTCTTCTGGAAGGAAGGTAAAACAAAGTTTCACTCAATTCTGTGAGTCTAGCCTTTTGCGGCTGAAAGCAAGGATTGGGCCAACCTTTCTCAGGAACCATGACATGAACAGCGAAGTCAACAGTGACATTAACAGACCAGGTAATTTATATAACTTTGGTGAGACACACAGCTGAGATCAACCGGGTGCACGTATGTGCGTGCGCGTGTGCGCGCACACACATGCTCACGTGCACCATGAAGGCAAGATATTTAGGAAATCCTCAGGAAAGACATTTTCCCTAAACCTCAACCATCCCACTACTTCACCACCAGTCCTGCACTTGGCAGTTTAGCCGTGCGCTTCCTGAGCTCCACAGGACCAAGAGTAAGCTACCCGAGCACTAATCTGTTTTTCTCCATTTTTAACCAAATGAAAGCTGTAACAGCATTTATCAATACTAACTGGGGAAGCAACATTTTATAAACCTACTACAACTCATGGCACAATTGGTTATACATGCACGTCATATCTGGATTAAATGACCCTTACATGAGCTGGTAACACCTATCCTTCATTGTACAAGATGCTGGAATAATTTCCCCTCTTTGATTAGGTTATCCTAATAATCACTGTTCCATTTAGCTAGTGTGTGTTTACTGGCATATACACCAAAAAAACAATTTCTGTTACCTTCAGAACAATATGAAAAACTGTAAAATAGATAATGAGGCGGGAGGGGCAGCGGGTTTCAACAATAACTTAACACAGTGAAACTCCTTATTACACAATTCTGAAACTCAAAAACAATGTTACACCCTGAATCCGATCTACAGCATTGAGAAATAGGATACAGTAAAAGGGGAAAGAAGAGAAAGGGGTGAACAAAGCAAGGGAGGCGAGGAAAAGTCCTGAAACAGAACAGGACATGCGGGGAAAGCTGTGAAAGAGTAAGATCAAGAGCAACAGAGTTTTACTTGCAGATAGACTCCCATTCACCAATTACCTGTGTTCCAGCATCAAGCTGCCTTAGAGACCAATAGATAAACTTTACAAAAGGCTCGTGAAGCTTGGCATTCACCAAAGGCATCCACTGTAGCTGCTCTGTCATCACAGGCAAAAGCTAAAGATAAAATGATGGAAAATACAAACACACACACTATTTTTAGATGTCTGAAATCAATTATCACAATTTTCCAAAAATTCTCTTTTTCCAAAAGAAAAAAAAGAGTTCTCTAACAAAAAATCTTCACTTTAAAACCATATGTAATACAATAAAGAAATATGTATTCCCTTGACCCAGCAATGGCACATCCAGGATTTTCAGACTAACCTATAAGACACGCTCTGAATCTTAAACGGGTAAATAAACTTATGGTGCATATATAACCATTAAAAATGATAACGGCATCTATATTTATTGCCATGGCATATTCTGAGGTTATAAAAGCAGGTTACAAAAAGTGTTAATAAGATTCCACTTGCATAAAATATGACTGTATGAATTTATATTGAAAAAAAGATAAAAGATGTTTTTAAAAAATATTAACAGTGAGATTTCAGTAACTGGATATTTACTTTCCTCTTTATATGTCTGTCTTTCATAAGTATCTTAATTAATGTCAACTTATAAAAATAATGCAAATCTTTAAAAAAGGTATCTATGAACGCTGCTTCAACAGTATGTCATTTTGCTGAAACATTAAGACCATAGTGATACATTCTAAACCTTTGATGAAGTAATCCCACTTCTGTTATACTAGCCTAAGAATATCGCCTAAAATAAACCCTTTCAAAAGCACATGTACACAGACATTTATTATTACATTGTTTCTAAAACATGGAAGTAACTTAATTGCCTAGCAAAGGCTAGGTCAAGTAGATAGCTAGCTACTCAGTAGACTAAAGATTATGAACAGAAAAATATTAACGATAAAAATTAAGTAAATAATAAAAGCTAGGCTATAAAACCATATGTAATTGGCCCCCAGATGTGATAAATAAGGTATAAAAATAAACCTCTGAGTCTGGAAGGACATATATGACCTACGCCCTCCTCTGGAAACACCCCCCCTGGCTTCTGTGTCACCAACTTCTCCCGCGACACCCAGCTCTCCTCCACTTCTCAGGCCACTACCATTCTCTCCTGCTGGCTGGTCCTCATTCACCTGACCATTAAATACCAGAGTTCCTCGACTCAGCGCTAGCCAGTCCGGACTCACAACCCCCACATCCAGACGCCCAGCTCGGGCCTCTCCGCAGAGCCCCAGCCCCCGGAGCCACGGCTACACCCGCACCCGCACCCGCACCCACACACGCACACGCACTCGGTGTCTGCAACTCAACTCGTCTAAAACTAACTTACCAACAGTGGAGGCTCAAACCCAGATCTCGTGTAGTATTTCCTACTCACGGTGAACGCAACCAACGTTCATTCCGGTGCAAAGTCAGGAGCCTGGGCGCCAACCCTGAGAGCCCACCTTTTATACGGGATCCATCACCAAGTCTCGTCAATCTTCCCCCCTAAACATTCTCTAGACAGCCCGTTTCCAGCTCACAGCCACACTGTCCTTCCCCTGAGCCACCTGCGTTTCCTAACTGTCCTCCAGACCCACTCTTGCATCTCTTCGACCCTCTTGCCGCGTCACAGAAGACACGACCCTTTCAAAGCATAAACCTGACGCTATTTTCTCCTGAAAGCTCTTCACTGATTTCCTCCTAGTCTTAGTTATTTTCTAGAATGAAAATTCAAGCAAAACTGAAAACTTACAGACACCCGAAACTGAGTACTTTTGTGGATGATCAGAATTTGATAACCACCTACTCTGTTAAGGTCATAATCACAGGAACATTTTGTATTCTTAATCCCCCCCCTTAAATTACAGTATTTAAAACTGGTAAGGAAGGAAAGTGTTTTGCTGCAGAGAGAAATCTTTCAACTGGGACCACACATAGGCATACAAGATAAAGTACACAGAACTATGTATAAAGTGCTTCTGTCACAAACAAGGTACATAACACAAGGAAGCACGCAGAAAAATTAGAAGTGTGAGATATTCAGTAAGTTCACTAGGTTACCAGCATGAAGCTGGGGAGAGGAGGGGAGGGGAGGGGAGGGGGGAGGAAGGGGAGTGTCCCAGGTCTAAGGACCCAGGGAACGCCAAGACCAAGAGCACCTCGTGTCGGCCTGGTGTCTTTCCTGTCTTTCATGGTGGTGGTGGTGAATTTTCTGGTAATCGTTTTAGTGAGATATAGTTCACACACCATACGAGTCACCCATGTAAAGTGTACAATTCAGTGATTTTTAGTATATTCAGCGAGTTGTGAAACCATCATGAGAATCCGTTTGAGAACATTTCCAACATCCTCCCCCGCAAGAACCCTAACCATTAGCAGGCGCCTCGGCATCCAGTCCTCACAACCACTCGGCTACTTTCTCTACACTGATTTACACGGTTCCAGGATTTTCATATAAATGGAATCACACAATGTGTGGTCTTTTGTGACTTGCTTCTTTCACTTACAATATTTTCAGAATTCACTCACGTTGTAGCATGCATGGATAGATACATCATCCCCTTTTACCACCCAATAATATTCCACGATCTACACACACCATTTTATTGAGCCATCTGTCAGGTGATGGGCATCTGGGTTGTCGCCACGTGTTGGCTATCGTGTGTCACGTTGCCATGAACGTTCACATATGAATCTATGTGCGTACATGCCTGCATTTCTCTTGAGTACACACCTCAGAGTGGAACTGCTGACTCGTTTGGTAAATCCACGTTTAATGTTCTCAGGAAGTGCCAGGCTATTTTCCAAAGTTCCTACTACACCTTTTTACATTTTCACCAGCAGCGCATGAGAGTTCCGATTTCTTCACATCTTGGTCAGTGCTTAAGATTATCTGGCTTTTTGGTTTCAGCCATCCCAGGGGATGTGAAGTGACAAAACAAAGTGGCTCTGACGTGCGTTCCCCAAATTACTAACGTTGCTGAGCATCGCCTGACGTGCGTATCGACCATCCGGGTGAGTGTCAGAGAACCGTCTACTCAGATGCACTGAGCGTTTTCAATTACGTTGTCTTCAGTTACTAAGTTGTAAGGTCTTTTTGTTTACATACTCAAGATGGAAGTCCCTTATCAGACCTGATTTGAAAAATATTTTTTCCATTCATTGGGTTGCCTTTGACTCTCACGATAGTATACTTTGAAGCATAAAAGTTTAAAAAAAAGTTTTGACTCGAACTTCACTTTTTAATTAGTTAGAATTTTCTCTACAGTGAAGTTCTTTCTGTCTGTCTTCTGTTTTGGTCTCAATATCTGCTTTCATCAAGGCACTGCCAGGTGAGCAAAGGATGGAAAGTAGGCATTTTGAGACATGCCAGAGCACTCTGTTCTCCTTAACAAAGGAAAGTGTTTAACCAAGCAGGATACAAGCCAAAAAACCCTACACCTAGGAATATCATATTCAAATTTCAGAAAATCAAAGAGAAAGAAAAATCTTGGAAAAACACCTGACCATACAGAGGAGCAAGAATAAGCACTACACTGGACGACTCCTCAGAAACCATACAAGGAAGAGGAGAATGGAGTAAAACATTCCAAGTAATGAAAGAAAAACCACCAACAGAGAATTCTGTATTCAGTAAAGTCATCCTTCAAAAGGAGAAATAAAGGCTTTTTCACCAAACAATAATTCAGGGAATTTCTCATCATTAAACTCGCCATTCAAGAATGTTGAGAAGTTTCCTGGTGGCCTACGGGTTAGGATTCCAGGCTCCCACTCCCGTGGCCCGGGTTCAACCCCTGGTTGGAGAACTAAGATCCCGCAAGCTGTACAGCGCCACCAAAAAATAAACACACACACACACACACACACACACACACACACACACACACACAAAGAAGTTCTTCAAAGCAAAGTAAAACTATACAGGTCAGAAACTGGGATCTACATAAAGAGCATTAGGGAAGAAATAAATGAAAGTAAAATAAAATCTTTTATTTTTCTTAGTCTTAATTGATCTAACAGACAACAGTTTGTTCAAAATAATAAGGGCAATGAGGTGTCCAGTGATTATATACCTTATGGCTCAGTGAAGTGAATGACAACAAAGTGCAGGAATTGGGAATACAGCTGCCCCTTGACCTGTGCAGGTCCACTTAACACCTGGACTTTTATCAATGAATATACAGTTGGCCCTCTGTATTCGTCGGTTTCACATCCATGGGTTCAAGCTTCCATCTGTGGTGGGTTGAATCCAAGGATTCGAAACTCGAAGCTACACAGGGCCATTTTATAGAAGGGGCCTGAGCACCTGCAGGTTCTGGCATAGCCGGGCTCCCAGACCCGATTCCCCCGATACGGGTATCGCAAGGTGTTACAAGGTGTCTGCACTACCCTTGAAGTTACAGTAAAGGGTTATTTGATAGTGGACTTGGATTAGTTGTAAACACATATCGCAAACTCAAGAGCAATCGCTAAAAAAAGGGAAAAAATGAAGTATAATTATGTACTAAAAGGGGAGGAAAAAATGGTGAACAAAATTAAAACCAGAAAAGGCAGAAAGAGTGGAGAACAAAGAGAAACAAGTAACAAGGACAACGAATAGAAAACAGTAACACACAGGGTGCATACTAATCCAACTACATCAATAATCACTTTAATGTCAATGCTCTAAATATACCAGTTAAAAGACAGGGACTCTCAGAATGAATACTAAAATGATAATACTTCTCCTTCTATTCTTTCTAGTTCTATTTCTCCTATATTCATTTCTTTATCCTGCATTTCTACGTCTCCTATTCCTGGTTTGTTGCGTGTTTTTATCATGAGAAGGTGCTGAATCTTGTCAACTGCTGAACATGTGGTTTTTGTTCTTCATTCTGTTAATGGGGTGAATTACAATGATTTTTTCTGTATGTTGAAACATCCTTGCATTCCAGGAATAAATCCCACTTGATCATGATGTATAATCTTTTCAATGTGCTGCTGAATTTGGTTTGATAGTGCTTCATTGAGGATTTTTACATAAATCTTCATGAGAAATACTGGCCTGCAATTCTCTTTTCGTGTATCTGTGTCTGGCTGTGGTATCAGGGTAATGATGGCCGTACAGAATGAGTTTGGAAGTGCTCTTCAACTTTCTGCAAGAGTCTGAGGACGACTGGGCTGAGAACTTCTTTAAATGTTTGGCAGACTACTCCAGTGAAGCCATTTGGTCCCAGGCTTTTGTTTGCTGGCAAGCTTTTCGACTACTGATTCAATCTCCTTACTACTTGTAAGTCTGTTGAAATTTTCTATTTCTTCATGATTCAGCCGTGGTAGGTTGTGTGTTTCTAAGAATTTATCCTTTTCTTCTAGGTTATCTACTTTGTTGGCATACAATTTTTCATAATATTCTCTTATAATCCTTTTCATTTCTGTGGCATCTGTTGCAATGCTTCTTTCGTTTCTTTCTCTTTTTTTGTTTGGCCACGCTGCACAGATTTCGGGATCTTAGTTCCCCGACAAGGGATCAAACCCAGGCCCCCTGCAGTGGAAGTGCAGAGTCCTATACCCTGGACCACCAGGGAAGTCCCACCTCCTTCATTTCTGATTTTAGTCGTGTCTTTGAGTCTTCTCTCTTTTTTTCCTTAATTTAGCTGGAGGTTTGTACATTTTTTTAAAACTTTAAAGAACCAACTCTTAGTTTCATTAATTTTTTTCTATGGTTTTTCTATGGTCTGTTTTATTTACCTTTAATCTTTATTATTTCCTTCCCCCTGCTAACACTGGGTTTAGCTTACTCTTTTTCTAGTTCTTGGGGTATGATATTAGGTTGCTTTCTTCTTTCTAATGTAAGCAATAGATACAAATTTCCCTCTTAGCATTCACTGCTTTGGCTGCATCCCTTAAGTTTTGGTACATGTTTTTATTTTCATGTCTCAGGCATTTTCTAATTTCCCTTTTTAATTTGTTCTTTGACCTCCTGGTTCTTCAAAAGTATGTTGTCTTTCACGTATTTGTGGATTTTCCCATTTTCCTTCTGCTACTGATTTCTAGTTTCATCCCACTGGGATAAGAAAAGATATATACGGTCAGTCTTTTTAAATTTGCTAAGAGTTGTTCTGTGGCCTAATGTATAGTCTATCCCAAAGAACATTCCATGTGCCCTTGAGAAAAATGTATAATCTGTCAATGCTGGGTGAAATGTTCTGTATATGTCTGTTAGGTCTAACTAGTCTACAATGTTATTCAAGTCCTCTGTTTCATTTGTGATCTTCTGTCAGATGTCCTATCCATTATGGGGTACTGAAGTCACCTAATACCAACGCCATGTGTTGCTATTTATTTCTCCCTCTAAGCCTGTCAATGTTTGCTTTATATATTCAGGAACACTAACGTTTTAGGCATAAATATCATTGTTATACTTTCTTGGTGAATTGATTCTTTCATCATACTAAAATATCCTTGTCTCTTTTAAGTTTTTGATTTAAGGTTTGTCTATTTTGTCTGAACCACCCTGCTCTCTTTTGGTTACTGTTTGCATAGATTATCTTTTTCTACACTTTTCACTTTCAGCCTATGTGTGTCCTTAGATCTACACTGAGCCTGAGCCTCTTATAGACAGCAAATAGTTCAATGCTGGGTTTTTTCCATCTATTCAGCCAGTCTTATGCCTTTTGACCTGGGAGTTTAATCTGTTTACATTTAAAGCGATTACTAGTAGGGAACGACTTGCTATTGCCATTTTGTTAACCGTGTTCTGTTTGCCTTACGGCTTTTTGTTCCTTTCTTCTTGTACTGCTTTCCTTCCTTTATGTTTCACTGATTTTTTTGTAGTGATTTGCTCTCATTTCCTTTTGTGTAAAGTTAAAACAATTTTTTAAAGTGGTAAAAACTAAACTTCAGTTATACACCAAAACACTACTTTTCTACAGCTCCTCCACCCCACTTATATTATTGATGTGACAAATTACATCTTTGTATGATGCATAATCCATTAACATAGATTTACAGGGTTTTTTTTTTAATACTTTTGTCTTTTAAACTCCATGCAAGAATTAAAAGTGGATTTATGCAACAAACTTACAAGTTACTATATTTGTCCATGTATCTCCCTTTACTGTAAACTATAATATAGCTTCATGTGGCTGTTTACTGTGCTTTCATTTCAAATGGAAGGACTCCCTTTAGCATTTCTTACAGGGCAGGTCTATTACTAATGAACTCCCTGAACTTTTGTTTATCTGAAAAGTCTTAATTTCTCCGTCATTTCTGAAGGACAATTTTGCCAGATAATTGTATTCTTGGTTGGTGGGGTTTTTTCTTTCAGTACCTTGTATATACCACTCACTGCCTTCAGGCCTGCGAAGTTTCTCCCAAGAAATCCACTGACAGAGCCACATCTCATTTTACTGTGCTTCGCTATATTGCACTTTGCAGATATTGCAGTTTTTATAAATTGAAGGTTTGTGACAATCCTGCATTGAGCACGTCTATTGGCACCATCTTTCCAGCAGCATTTGTTCACTTCCTCTGTGTCACATTTTGGAATTTTCACAATATTTCAAACCCTCCACCAGCAAAAAGATTACAACTTGCAAGCATTTTGAAAGGCATGTACAATTTTTTCTAGACATAAAGCTACTGCACACTTAACAGACTCCATTACAGTGTAAACATAACTTTTATATGTACTGGGAAACCAAAAAATTCATCTGAATCGCTTTATTGCAATGGCCTGGAACCAAACCCACAGTATCTCCCAGGTGTGCTGTATTTTTACAAAAGCTCACTTGAATATGAAAAGTTACTTTTCTCTTGCTGATTACAAGAGTCTGTCTTTGACTTTCAACAGTTTAATTATAATGTGTCCCAGAGTGGGTTTTTTGGGGTTTATCCTAGGTGGAGTTTGTTAAGCCTCTTAAATTGTATATCCATTTATCTCCTCAGACTTGGGAAGTTTTGGGCCATTTTTTATTCAAATAATCTTCAAAAAATCCTCTGCCCCTTTCTCTCTCTTCTCTTTCTGGGTCTCCCACAGTGTATATGTTGATCCACTTAGCCCACCTGCTGGGGTTCTGCAAGTCCGTCAGGTTTTCTTTAGTTTTCCCCATTCTCTCTTTTTTTGCTCCTCTGACTTAATGACTTCAAATAACCTGTCTTCATCTTTGCTGATTCTTTCTTCTGCCTGATCAAGTCTGCTGTTGAGCCTCTCTAATGAATTTTTTCAGTTCAAATTATTATATTCTTCAGCTCCCAAATTCATTTGGTTCCTTCTTATAATTTCTATTTTTTGATATTTTCAGTTTGCTCACACTTCATTTTCCTAATTTTGCTTAGTCGTCTATTTGTGTTCTCTTTTAGCTCACAGAACATCTTTAAGAGAGTTTTAAAGTTTTGTTTTGTCTGGAAGTTCAGAGAGCTGTGTTTCCTTATAGTCGGTTTCCGGAGCTCTGTTTCATTCCTTTGATAGAGCCATACGTCCCTTTTTCCTTGAATGCCTTGTGACTTTTTTTTGTTTTAATTTTGGCATCTGGAAAAAACCACAACCCCTCCCAGTCTTAACGAGTGGCTTCATGGAGGGGAAGACCTTCACCAACCAGCCCACCAATCAGCTTGTTGCTCTGGGACCTCTCAAAACTTTTCTAGGCATGTGTCTTCTCTGGGCTTGTGTGTGTGTGCTTTAACTACACCTTGAAGCTGCAGATTACGCTCCAGGTTGTACCGAATTACTCCTTTTGCAATTTCTTTGAAAATATTCCACCTACCTATTTCTGAGTCCCACAAGAAAAGCAGTCTTACTAAGGCATACCATACTCAGTTTGAGCATCTACTTAAGTGTACCATACTTAGTCCCCAATGGCTTTTTGTGTCTTAAAATATTAAATCGATCTGCAAGTGATAATGGGTCATGACTGATAAAATATACAACAAAGTGTGTCCGAAGTTCCCAGAGGCAAGTGGTAGAGCCATTATTCTGCAGAAGTATTTTCACAGCTGTACTAGTATTCTTAAAATAAATATAGGCGTCATCAAAGTGATTCAATACATGCTGTCAGAAAAAAGGCTTCATTATTTTAAAATCACAAATTGTACATACTCCTAAAAAGATCTGAACAGTTGCTTCTGTTGGCCACAAGTATATTCAGCTAAGTAATTCCTTAGTTTGGTACTATCTATCCTTCTCTTATTCTGTTAAGAAGGCTATTAATAAGTTTTAACATTATTCTACCTTTATTAATATACCAGGGACCATATATTAAAAATATTTTAGTTAAAGATCTAGGCTCAACAAAAACTATAAATCCAGAGTAAGTTAATAAATAATGATCCTCACTTAAGGATGATGACAAGAATCCCATGCCAAATATGTGCTCAACATTCCCCTCTTATGCCATTAACCTGATGTAAAAAGAGAATATTACATGAACATATTCCATTTGCTAAAATTATCGACTGTCAGCCTTAAAATCCTAGGACTGCCCTATTGCATCTAGCTCTAACGAATGATATTTCTATACAAAACTTTAATACTGGAGGCCTTCCGAATTAGCAGCTACTTCTAAAGTGTGGTTAAATATAGACAGAATAGTTGATGCAGATGCTAAAAGAGACAAATTCTAAACGAAGATGTATTTGTTTCCCATTCCTGCCATAACAAAGTACCACAATCTTACTGGTTTAAAGAACACAAATCTATTATCTCACAATTCTGTAGGTCAGAAGTGTGACTGAGTCTCAACCAGGTAAAATCAAGGTGTGGGCGGAGCTGAGTTCCTCCCCGGAGGCTGGGAAGGATCCCTGTTTTGCTCCTTTGGGTTGTGGTTGTAGGATGGAGGTCCTCATTTCCTTGCTGGCTGTCAGCAGAAGCTAACTCCTAGCTTCTAGAAGCAGTTTGCGCTCCTTGCGAGCAGCCTGCATTCCTTCAATGACCCTCTTCCTCATCTTCAAAGCCACTGAGGATGTGAGGATGCACTGAGTGTCTCACCTACTCTTCTGCCTCTTTTGTCTGGCCTGAAGTGCTCATGTGATTACTGGACCCACCCAGATCATCCTCATTAATCTCTACTTGAGGGTCAGCTGATTAGTAACCTTAATTTACTTTTGCCATGTAAATGTGACACAGTGACAAGTTCCAGGGCTTAGGTTATGAACATCTCCAGGGCCATTATCCTGCCTAGCACAAAAAGCATTTAGAAGAAACTTTTTAGGTAAGGATGAAAACCGGAAATAATTTCCTCAAATGAAACCCTGGCCTGTATTTAATAATTCGTTAAACCAAACAAACAACTTTAGATATCCACTCTTCAGAGTTTTAATGTATTTCTTGTAGAAGGCAACCATCAATCTCTAATGACAATTTATACTGACTGGAAATCCTGAGTATCAATATCCAAATTGATGTCTGTAATTTAAGAAAATGGTCATTTCTCTTTGTTAATGAGAAGCCCCTTGAAAATACTATTTAACCCTTCATGACAAAAGGCAAAATAAAATTATTTTAGTGACCGCAACTAGAGAAAGCCCTCACAGGGAAATGAAGACCCAACACAGCCAAAAATAAATAAATAAATAAATAAGAAAGAAAGGAAGGAAGAAAACGAATTAAAAAAAACCAGAAAACAAAATTATCTTAGTGGGATTTGAATCCTAAAATTATGTGTATCAGGAATTGTTCCTATCAATGATTATCTGCCTAACTCTAATACACAATTATTTTGCCATTTTTGGAGTAGATTTTCAATTTCTGGTCTGCCTTTAAAAAGAAATTCCCATGATGTTACAAAAAATATAAGTATGAATTAATTTGAATTAAGTCTGAAATGAATCTTTTTAGAACTGACTATTGGCATAATCAACTTTCTATCAAAAATACTTTCAATATTTTTTCTCTTATAAAATGTACCACTTTTTCAATCTTCGTGTCTACTTTGTCATATATTTCAAATTAAAACACAAACCTTCACACACTTCTCCTGAATATCATTTCTCTGAGAAGCAAATGTGGGTAGTGCCTTTTCACCATCCATTCCAGATTCCTCATGTTTCAGTTTGCTGAGGTGATGATCTGAAATCCAGTCCATGAAGACAGTTAAAAGTTCATAAACTTGTCCAGTAAGTGGTACCTGTACGCAAAAAACCTAAATCAAGCACTTCTTTCAATTCACAGCCTCCTAAAACTTCAGAGCCAAGTTTTAAATTTGGTAAGTGATTATGGCATAATTTATCTAAAACACTAAAACATGTATTAGATGACAAAGCTTCTCCAAATGAAAGAAATTCCAAATCAAATATCTCTAATTAATATTAGAAACATGTTAAATGCTGGCTGACAGAAGGGGAGAAACCCACCATAACAAGGAAATTGAAAGAACTGCACCTTATAACCAAAAGAGAGAATTTTCATTAAAATTCTTTACCCAAGTTTGATAACGGAGAAGAGTAAAACTGGCCTTAACTCGAGCATGAACCACCATAACTAACAGATTTTAACAAATTTAAAGGTCTCAAAAGCTAAACAATTTCCACCATGAAACTTCATACCTTCTTTTTCCCAAAAAAGTTGTCTTCCTTTACACCATAACATTCTATAAATAGGGTATGAAAAATTTTTCCTGGAAACCCTGTTCTCTGAGAGTCTACCAAAATGGAAGGAGAATAAGAACAAACTGCCATAAAAAAATTATAAATTCAACTAAACTGATTTCCGTGTTCCTTCAAATCACTTTTAGTCAATTTAATTCAACATTTATCACACATATTCCTTACAGGAACTATGCTAGATTTAATTTTAGACAGAGAAATACAAAAGCAAATTAATAAAAAGGCAAAATTAAGCAGATAGCAATCCACAAAAACAGAATCAGATGAATGAAAACAAAGTTATACTACTCTGACCAAGAGTCACTTTTAACATTCTCAATTTTCTTCAGATAGGAACTTTTGATGAAAACTGCAATCATCTTGACTAACCTGAGTATAAATCTCTACTTTTTCCAATTTACGTTATTATTTTTTTTTTTAATTAAAAAATCTTTTTCATGGGACTTCCCCGGTGGCGCAGTGGTTGGGAATCTGCCTGCTAATGCAGGGGACACAGGTTTGAGCCCTGGTCTGGGAAGATCCCACATGCCGCAGAGCAACTAAAGCCCACGCGCCACAACTACTGAGACTGTGCTCTAGAGCCTGCGAGCCACAACTACTGAGCCTGCATGCCACAGCTACTGAAGCCCGCGTGCCTAGAGCCTGTGCTCCGCAACAAGAGAAGCCACCTCAATAAGAAGCCTGCGCTCCACAACGAAGAGTAGCCTCTGCTCGCCGCAGCTGGAGAAAGCCTGCATGCAGCAACAAAGACCCAATGCAGCCAAAAATAAAATAAATTAATTTTAAAAAAATTATTTTTTTTCACAGCCAGCATCCATGACAGGAAAAAGGTTGGGGGGGGGAGTTAAATACGACCTTTTCCAACCACTAAACCCTCTGCACACAGCCGGGGCCTCGTAGAGGTGAGGGCAGGCGGGGAGGCCACAGGCTGGGGCAGCCCCATGGGGAGCGCAACGTGGGGCCCAGGAGGGGTCCCTGCAGGTCAGAATGGGGCCCTGGGCCTGGAGTCCCCGGGAGAGCCATGCGGCTGCTGCTGCCGCCCTTGCTGTGGCCGCCGTGCTCCTCCTGGATGAGACGCGGAGGCCGGGCCAGCGATGCGGTGGGCTTGGCTCCCTCCCTGCCCCACGTGACAGCCCGCCTCAAGCTGACCTCCCACCGCCGGTGGCGGAGGGAACGCAGGCCGGGTCCTCTGCGCTCTCGGCAGCACGGCCCAGAGCCGCCAAGCGGGGGACCCGAGAGCTCAGCGCAAGCAGCTCCCCCACGCCTGGCCCTGCGGATGGACGAGGTCCCTGGCCTTCCGTCGAGGAGGTCCTGTGCGTGGACCCCTGCGCAGGACTGGGAGCACGGCGGCTCCTGCTCGATCCGGTCCTGCCGCACCGCTCCGGCCCGTCACAGGCCAGACGGTGCCCGTCCCACGGCAGCTGCTGGGGCTCTGCTGCTGGGGTTCCCGTTGCCGTCCTTAAACAGGGCCACCCCCCCCTCCAGCTCACTTTATGAAAAACTAGAGCATTTATCAAAACCACTGAGGTATCACTACCCACCCACTAGAAAGGTCAAAATGAAAAAGACTGAAAACACCAAATGTTTTTTGGTGCCATAAAACTTGACAGCAAACTTTTTAGCAAAGTTGTCATACACACATTGCTAGCAGGAGTATGAATGGTACAACCACTTTGGAAAACTGGCAGTTGCCCCAAAAGTTAAACACAGCTCTACCTTATGACCCAGAAATCCCAGTCTTGGCTATATTTCCAAGAGGAATGAAAACACATGTCCCCAAAAAGCCTTACACATGAATATTCTTAGCAGCTAAATGTTTTGTTTTGTTTTTGCAAACAAAAGCATATCTGAAATATTATAGCGATACTTTTCTACAAAGAAATTATCACAGTGAATCCTTTCACACCAAGAAGAATGTTTGCTAAAGGGAAAGAAAAATAAGGAAGAGAAAAATGTCCTGGCTTTCCAATGGAGAAATCATATCATACCTTATGAGGTTTTGAAACTGGTACTTTTTCCTGTTTTAAACTCTTTGCTTCGTGAGCGGCGTGGGGATTTCCTCTCAATCTCTGTATTGTCATAAACTCATACTTCCTCTGGGACAGTACATATCGTGAATTAAAAAAATTATATTCAAAGTGAGAAAGTCCAAAGGCAGCCATTTTAGATTTCACTTGTGTCTCAAGAGAAGAGCAGGTACCTTACCTGTAAATTATCTAAACGAGCTTGAACTCTTTTAGCCTGAACCTCCAACTTCCTGTTTTCTTCACTTACTTCATTTAACTAAAGTAGGAAAACATTAGATATTTCATTAGAAACCTCAAGCCAATTTCCTACTAAAGTTTTCCCAGTGTACTATCTTATCTAGTCTGTGTTACCAAGCAACATAACGTAACAGACAGAGGTAGCATCCATGATTAAAGATCACAGCTAAAACCACCATCTGGTCCTAAAACATTAAGAGTTTCTAAGAAAGTTTACTTCATTCTATGAAAAATGAGCAAGTCTCCTAACATCTTACACGTATACATTTTAATAGGAAACGTCTTTTAGTTGAACCTTTTATTGAACTATAATGTATGTACAGAAAAGTGTACAAATCATTAAATATCACCATAACGAATTACTGGGATTGGAGTAAATCTATCTGTTAATTTAGGAAAACTGACATCTTTACCATACTGAGTCTCCTCATCCCTGAACATAACACAGCCTTTAACTTATTTTGGTCCTCTTCAGTTGCTTTTAATAACATTTTGCACTCTTCAGGATGCATGTTTTATACACGTATAATCTTTCTTTAGATTTATTCCTGGATAGCCAATGCTTTTTGATGCTACTACCCATAGTATCTTTCAATAAACATTCACTACTTGATTATTGTTGATATATAGAAATACACTTGATATTTTATATACTGAACTTATACCCAAAGATTCTCCTAAATTTGTTTAAGTTTAATAACTTGTCTGTATGCTCACTTGGATACTTACTACATCTGTGCATAATCACGTCATCGGAGGATAATTCTTACTTCTTCCTTCCGTACCCTGACCTTCCTCTCCTCACTGCACCGACCAGGACTTCAGCACAAAGCTCAACAAAACAGTAACAGTGAGCACCTTTATCTTGTTCTGATCTCAAGGGAAAAGATTTCAATAACTTACATTAAGTGTAATTCAGAAGTTGGTTTTCTTTTCTTGGTAGCTACTCTACGAGAATTAAGTTCTCTTCTGTTACTAGTTATTATCTTTGAGTTGGTACTGAATTTTAAATCAAGGAATTATATGATTTTTCTCCTTTTATCAGATGATGTGTTAATTTTCAAATGACAAACGACCCTGTATTCCTGGACTAAGTACACTGAGTTGTATTATACTTTTTGTGTACCTCTGGATTCAATTTGCTGACATTAAAAATTTTTGCATCTGTACTCATGGGAGGCTGGCTTGCATTTTTTTCTTCTTGTAATGTTCTTGACAGGTTTAGTTTCAAGGTTATGCTGGCCTCATACAACAAGAAAGGGAGCATTTCTCTTTTTCTGTTTATGTAAATAAGGTACATGATAGTTCCTCCTTAAAAGTTAGCCATTAGTCTTACTGCTCCTTCTCTGAAGGTAAGGTGTCTTATTTTTCTCTGATTTTACCTTTATCTAAAGTCTTCGTGTCTTAAAATAGCGTGCCTATATGGTTTTCCTCAATATTTACCCTGCTTAGGGTTAACAGAATTTCTTAGAATCTATAGGTTGGCATCTTTCACCAGCTTTGGATATCACCTCTTCACATATTACATTTTTGCCTTATTAACTACTTTTGGAACTCCCGTGTTAAACTTCTTCATTATGTCCCACATGCCTCTCTTGTGAATTTTCCAACCTTTCTCCACTCCTATCAACAGGTTCATACTCGTAATAATGCACACTTCCCGTCACCACACACTATCAAACACACGCAAGATTATCAAGGATTATATCCACCTAAGAGACAGGTATGGGCAACAACGCACCTATACTAGCAGTTAAAGAAACCCTTCTCGAAAAAGAGTGCTCGCCTGAGCCTGTGATGGGAAAAAGCAGTCTCTCCAGGATAAGGAGGCTTCCAGACAACAGTGAGTCGAGGTCACATGCTAATTGTGGGAGGTCAGACCTGATTCAGAGAAGCCAGAGCATCAGGTCAAGTGAGAGATGGGGGACCTAGTTATCACTGCCAAGGGGAAAGGTTGTAACAAGTAGTGAAGAACACACAGCTAGTCAAGGGATTCCAGGAGCCCGGTTCTCTCTCAGAGTACGAGCTCACCAACATGCTGGAATCCACGAAGTTCCCCAGCCCAAGGCCTTAACCACTAAAGTGACAAGATTTAGCCGCTTCTGCTCATCTACACTTCCCTCCCCACGAACACACACAATTACTCTCCTGTCCCTCTGCCATAGAGCCCTTCACTTTCACACCTTTCAGGCAAAAACTGGCAAAGGGAAGTGAAAAAAAAAAAAAAAAAAAAAAAAAACTCATATAAGAATTTGGTGCAACTTGAGTATTATTAAGCACTGAGCTAAACCACAGCACTTACATACATAAGGGCAGTGCAATG
Organism: Physeter macrocephalus; assembly: GCF_002837175.3. Taxonomy (NCBI): domain Eukaryota; kingdom Metazoa; phylum Chordata; class Mammalia; order Artiodactyla; family Physeteridae; genus Physeter; species Physeter macrocephalus. The sequence goes on from NC_041225.1 coordinate 25,177,429, forward strand.
TGACACGGTGGGCATGACCTCACACTCCCCAGCACAGGATCAACACATCACAGACACTCCAAAAATAAAGAGTGGTGTGTAACCGCAGGTGCAAGAACAGCACAAAGCTACAGATCAGCGCCTAAAGTACCCAGATTAGCAGATTTTCTTTTGCTTGTTTTTAATCTAGTCATTGCTCTTAACAGTTTAAAAAATCTCAAGTTGTCAGACATCTCAGCTGGTTGTCAGAACAGATGATGAGAAACCAAGAGCTTAAGAATACTTCATTTAGGGCTTCCCTGGTGGCGCAGTGGTTGAGAGTCCGCCTGCCGAAGCAGGGGACGCGGGTTCGTGCCCCGGTCCGGGAAGATCCCACGTGCCGCGGAGCGGCTGGGCCCGTGAGCCGTGGCCGCTGGGCCTGCGCGTCCGGAGCCTGTGCTCTGCAGCGGGAGAGGCCGCAACAGTGAGAGGCCCGTGTACCGCAAAAAAAAAATACTTTATTTATATTTGGAAGTATTTTATAATAAAGCTAACAAATAAAGATAATCAAGGTTTTCCCTAGCCAGAATATGTTCTAAGATTTTGACTTAACAGCTTGTTAATCTATATAGTTCTAAGAATGTCTTATAATCTAATATAGATAAAATAGGTCTTACCTGTTTTTTTAAGCTATCATTCAATTCTTTCAATGCATCAAAAGCAGACCTCAGCCTCCTGCTTTCTTTATTTCTTTCCTTAAGAACTTCAGTTAAGTGCCCAACTTCTGCATCATGTTGCTAGGAGGGAAAAAATACAGATTCTATGTCACTAATGCCACTGAACATAAATTAATTAAAAATTAAAACTCCTTGAATCACACGGACTTTAATCAGTGTATTTAAGCAAAACGACTAATATTGCAAATGATTTATAAAAACTGTATAATCAACCAAACTAATAACAAAGCATGAAAAGCATACGTTAAATACCTATTAAAACATGTTACACAAATTAATTAGCAATAATGCTACTTTCTGCTTCTGCTGAGAAAAATCCACAACAGAAACACACTGAAATAATTTCTATTTGACATCACGGAACGATAAAACAATGAAGGATTTCTGATCCTTTTCAAGAGACTAGTTAATTATGCATAGCTTTGTGAATTAAAATTTAAGGTTTAAATTACCCTTGTGGAGTAGAAGAAATATTCCACAGACAGAACTAATTTCTCGTTCTCATAAATTAGCTAAAATTGTACATCTCAAAAAACTTAAATACATAATAAAACTTCCTGAGCCCCAAACTATTCGACTTTCCTTAACCAGTTTTATAAATGATGAAAATCAATTTCCCCTCTAATTCCAATTAAATGAGAGCACTTTTAGATTTAAATTGTGAATACTTATCTAGTTTCTTTCACCTTTTACTCTCAAATTTACGTGTAATGTATTAAAACAAGCAAGTTTCCAGAGGAGATCAAGAAACTGAGTTAATTTCCTTCTTTCAAGTTATCATCTAGGTTCCATTAAAATAAAGCAGTTCGCTTTATACTTATTACAAATAGCAAACAGACAAATCCAAAGAGAAAAAAATCAAGGCTAAAACTGAGATGGAGAGTGCTGAGAATCCAAGGATTCATTCTTTTGCCCCGTTTAAAAACCCAAGCTTGTGGAAAAAATTAGCTTTATGCAACTTTATTATTACATTAAATGACTCCTTAAATAACTTAGGATACAGTCCCAAATACTATATGCATTTTAAAAATCAGATTAACCTTCTCACTGTACAAATCTTCCACCTCCAGAAGAGATTAAAAATGTACGACATGGGTTCCATTTCCAGAGGGATAAGCCCACTGCACTCTGCCTCTCTTACCGATTACAGATTACAACTAATTACAACTAAAAAACAGATTACAACTAATTACAACTAAAAACCGTACACAAAACACAAAAAGCAACTACCTAAGGAATGTCAAAGGGAAACAAAAGCAGGGAATAGGAGAAAGGAGGAAAAACCTGGAGAAGAAACCATCAAGGGGCTGAAGTTTCCTGGGTTTCGTTTTTCCCTTGCAGTCTTGCCCCAGGGCAGGCCCCAGACACTGCTAATAGGAGAGAAACTGCTTTTCAGGGCTGGGAAACCAAGAAGAGGGGACCCCACGAGCCAAGGAATGTGCTCAAATCTGGATCAGCCCTGAGCCGGCGAAAGCAGCAGAGCAAAGGGGCAGAGACAGGAGTTCAGTTTAAAAACAGCCCCACTGCACGTAGGCACTTTAAAGACCCAGAGCATTACAGCCGAGGCTGAGACCCCCAGCGGTGCCTGCATGACAGGCTCCAGCGCAACAGCACAGGCTTTGGAAACGGAACGAGGCGGGCACAGCCCACACGGTGAGAGTTTAAACACTCAGCCTCAACCCACTGGGCTCACTGCTTAAGAAATGAGTACATACAACCAACATTCTCCAGAGGGTTATGAAAGGATCCAGAATCTATACAAAATTAATAATATCCAAAAGGTCCCGAAGACAATCCCAAACTCACTGCACACACAACGAACCGGAAAAATGTGATGAGGTTTCAAGAAAAATGCCAACCCTTAGGTGATCTAGAGTGGGATTTTTAACTGAATTCCAAACGCCAATGAATGCAAACGGAAAGACAGAAATTCTCGTGAGAAAAATGGAAAGTAATTGGAAAATTTAGAACTTTAAAATGCCAGAAATAAAAAAATTCTCTAGACGAGCTCAATTGCAACATGGAAATGAAAGAAGAAGCTGTGACCCCGTGATCAAATCTGAAGGACGCACAAGAAAAGGACTGGAGACAGGAACAGCCTCAGAAACCTGCGGGGTGACAGCAAAGTGGGGGGGGGGGTGCTTGCTGGGGGGTGCGGGGAGGTGGGGGGGACGGATACCTACGAGGAGCACGTGGGAACTCTGGGGGCCGGGACTACTCTTCTTCTTGATCACAGCACCCATCGCGAGACTGCACGCGCTTTCAAAACAAATAGTTAATTCTCCTCTATATAAGTTACACGTACAGTAGCCTATCTCTTGATATGAAACAAAGAACAATACCGTACCACCTACCTGACAGTCTCGATTAAAAATATTTAATCTGAATATAAACATTAGGAAACAATCAGGCAAATACAGAATAAGACGCACTCTTTAAGACTACAGGTCAAAAGTCTTCAAAAAAAAGCCTCAGAAAAAGCAAAAATGGTGACGTGGATTGCTCTAGATCCAGAGAAACCAAAGAGATTTGCCTGCATTTTGTCTAGTTCCTTGATCAGAGGACAAAACAAAAAGCAATAAAAGACAATTTGGGGACCCACTGGGAAAGTGAGCATGGACTGTGCATGTGTTTTAAGTTAAATTATATAATTAGCACTCATTTCCTGTTCAATAGTGGTGTGGAGAACACCCTCATTCTGAGGCGATGCATAGCACGGAAGAAGGACTTAGGGTGCTGGGTCTTGATTTTTGCAAGCCACCTTCAACTGGTCCAGGAGATAATGTGAGGGCGGGGAGGCTGAGCAAATGTGCAAATGCGAATGATCAGGGAGCCCAAACCAGAGGAGAAGGGCCCTGCACGCCAAAGTCAGCGCTACGCGCTTACCTCCTTCAAGATCTGGAACCTTGTAAGAACCTCTTCTTTGACACCTTTAATTTTATTCAAGGCACTTTCACGTCTGAAAAGCAGCTCTTCTCTCTCAGCCAGAAAACGTTCTCGCTTTTGAAGCTCTTCAGCAAATTCCTGTTGTGCTGCTGTTTCACGCTGTATGGAAAGGGCAGAGTTTAGTGTTTTTCAGAAGCACACGCACCAGCGGTACAAGTGAGAGTCTCATTCACCGAGATGGCAGCTCAATCGAACGGCGTTTCGGACGCACGGAACCAAGTGAGCGCAGACGCAGCAACAGCCAGACCCCGGCATGCAGGCGACCCTGTACTTTGCAGGATCCACCAGTGAGATTCCACCGTGAGGACTCGAAAGAATTTGGGGTGCAAGCAAGGTGAGCACCGCGGAGCTCCCCGCGCCCGCCGGGATGCCCTCCACCCCTCCCCTTCCCATCGCCTGGGCTGCCCTCCAGCCACCTTCCCTGCCCCGACCCCACCAGCTGAGCTCCCCTGGAGAAGAAAGCCTCACAACTGAAGAGGCGCTCCCGTGTGGCCCAGAAATCCTCTCCCACCTCCCCGCACTCCCCACGCGCCTATGCAAACCTTCTCCACCCTCCACCCTGAATCCATCACCTCCTCCAGCCTCTGTGCAGGCAGCCTGGTCTCTGCCTTCATGGGCGAACAGAAGACAGCGCGAGGACGCAGCCTTACAAAGGGAGGCCGGCCTCCCACTGCCTCTGACTCTTGGGGAGACTGCTGCCACTCAGGGCTCTATTATTTCCAACACTCCCGTTGCACCAGAACTCAAATCTCTCTGGACCCCTCCCCCTGGCCTCCCCTCCTCACAAACTTCTTTCAAATGCTGTCTACGTTTGCTGAGCCCTCTTGACATCCCAGTCACTCCTCGACGTACTGATACTTTCATCTGGCCTCAACCCACGTCCCCTACTGAACCAGCTGCCCGATCACTGAACCGGCAGGTCCCGCTCCAGCCCTGGTTTCACGCATCGCACACTCTGGTCCCCGCCTTCCTCGCCTCCCTGACACCACCTGCTCCGGGTCCCCTTTCCCCACCGCCCGCGGGCTCTGCTCCCTCCACTGCCTTCAATTACTGCGGCTCCTCAAGACTGGGGATTAAGCTGCTTTCCTCCTCCATACTTTCTCCGCTTGCTTCCATCCACCCAGGGGCTAAAGGCACTGCGTACGCAACTCACTGTTTCCAAACTGCGGCGCTCAGCTCTTTCTCCCAAGCTCCAGACTCAAGTCCAAACCGCCTATTAACATCTCCACCTGTGTGCTTTCAGGTAGCACAAAATACTCATGTCCAAAATTGAAATCAATTAGCCATCAGGGGAGTGCAAATCAAAACCACGAGACAGCAGTTCACATCCACTAGGATGGCCAGAATCAAAAAGACAGAGAGAAACTGGAAGCCCTGTGCAGCACTGGCGGGATGTAAAATGGTGCAGTCGTTTTGGAAAACAGTTTGACGGGTCCTCAAAAAGTGAAACACACAGGGCTACCATATGACCCAGCAATTCCACACCCAGGTATACACCCAGGAGAGATGAAAGCATATGTCCACACAAATCCTTAAACACGAGTGTTCACAGCCGCATTAGTCGTAATAGCCAAAAAAGAGGAAACAACCCGAATGTCCACCAATTGATGAATGAATAAAGAAAATGTGGAACATCCTTATAATGGAATATTACTCAACGATAAAAAGGAACAAAGTACTGATACACGCTGCAACATGGATAAACCTTGCAAATACCATGCTAAGTGAAAGAAGCCAGTTACCTCATGCTTATATGAAACATACTTACTACATATTTACATGAAACATACTTACTACATACTTACATGAAAAATCCCAAACAGGCAAATCCATCGAGACAGAAAGTAGATTAGTGGTGACCTAAGGCTGAGGCGAGCATGGGGAGACATGAGGAGAGATACGCAATGGGTAAGGGAGTTTCTTACTGGGATAATGAAGATATTCTAAAATTGGCTGGGGTGATGGCCAGTGTAACTCTTTGAGTATACTAACAATAAATGAATTGCACACTTTAAAAAAAACTTAGAGGGGCCCTTCCACCACGTGATGACACAGCAGGAAGATGCTGTTGATCAACCCGGAAGCGGGCTCTCATCAGACCCTGACCTGCTGCTTCCTGCAGTGCCTGGCAGGCCCTGTGAAGGTACACCTCCCTCCTCCCTTTCCTGGGATGGCCCATGTTCAGGCTCTCCTCCGACCACCACTTCTGGACGCGGACGCTTTCTGCACAGGACCAGCCTCCCCTCTGAACACCCAGCAAGGCCTCAGTCCCAGCGGTTCCTGAGGCAGATGGATGAAGCCCTCAGAGGGATGGGTTCTACTACAATCACTGGAAGATTCCCCATAATCAGTCAACCACTGGCAGAAACTTGCTGGAACCTTTTCATCTTAGCAGATGATGAAAGCCAAAAAATTCTAATATGGTGCTTATGTTGTCTGATTAACAAAGAACCACAGAATTCTGGAGAATTGAAACTGAACTCCCGGACACAGGCTTGTTACCTCGTGTACTCTCAAGGTCTTTAGGTTTGCACTGTAGATTACTATCCTGGTTGGCTTAAAAATACGGTTTTATCATTAGTGTCTGAACTCGGAGAGAATCACGTTAATGGACTCAACACTCAAAGGCAGAAAATACAAACTACAACATCACTGAGACCCCGTCAGATCACGGGGAAAAGAGAACACCAGGGTGCCGCCGACAGGAACCCCCCGGAGGACCACGTGGTGCTCGTGCTGCCTGTCCTCACGGGTTAGGGAGCGAACCGAGCTGCCTGCTGGGCACACTCCATCTTGCTGTGCATCTACACAGAAATGGATAAAGTCCCGGGGGTTTATTTATAGGCTGGAATACAAAATGGCAATTAAAATGAACGAACTAGATCTACATTTTTCACATACGTAAATCTCAAAAATGTAATAATAATGAAGCAAGGGAAGTTGTGAAAAGATACCCAGACTGTGTCATTACATAAAATGTTAAAACACTCAAAAACAATGCATACATACGAATACACAAAGGGTTTAGTTAAAACATAACAGAGAGGCTTCCCTGGTGGCGCAGTGGTTGAGAGTCCGCCTGCCGATGCAGGG
>NC_041225.1:25184246-25259981 GCF_002837175.3 Physeter macrocephalus
GATCCCACGTGCCGCGGAGCGGCTGGGCCCGTGAGCCATGGCCGCTGGGCCTGCGCGTCCGGAGCCTGTGCTCCGCAACGGGAGAGGCCACGGCGGTGAGAGGCCCGCGTACCGCAAAAAAAACAAAAAAAACCCCCAAAAAAAACCAAAAAAAAACCATAACAGAAATGATCCACACTGGCTTTAGGGAAGGGCTTTATCCTGGGAAGGGAGGAAATGGGATGGGAGACGGGTGCTTCATCTGTAATTGAAATGCTTTACTTCTTTAAAAATATCAAATAGGGCTTCCCTGGTGGCGCAGCGGTTGGGAGTCCGCCTGCCGATGCGGGGGCCGCGGGTTCGTGCCCCGGTCCGGGAAGATCCCACGTGCCGCGGAGCGGCTGGGCCCGTGAGCCGTGGCCGCTGAGCCTGCGCGTCCGGAGCCTGTGCTCCGCAACGGGAGAGGCCACGGCAGTGAGAGGCCCGCGTACCGCGCAAAAAAAAAAAAAAAATCAAATAGAAATATTAATAAAATGTTAATATACTAAAATACGGGCAACAGGCACACTGCTGATGTTTTTCTACATGTCGTATTTTATAAATAAAACTTTAAAAAACTAAAATACAGGGAATTCCCTAGTGGTCCAGTGGTTAAGACTCTGTGCTTCCACTGCAGGGGGCACGGGTTTGATCCCTGGTCGGGGATAATAAGATCCTGCATGTCACGTGGTGCAGCCAAAAAATACAACATTAAAAAAGAAAACAAATAAAAAAAACGAAAATACAGTGTTACCTAGTAAAATAAAGAAAATGAAGAAATTATTTCCTGCACAAAAAGTTAGAATTTTTTTTAAAAAATGAAACTAATTAATCCCCTCCTTCTCTAGTTTTGTTCCCTATCTCAGCGAAAAGCAGCCCATTTCCAATACCCAAAAAACTGACCTGCATGTCCCCCTGAACTACAAGCCTACTGCACATCCCCCAAATTGAAACAATCTCCAAGACCTTCTGATCCCGCCTCTTAACTGATGCTTAGAGTCCCCCTGGCTCCTCTCCACCCCCAGGGCCCTCACCCTAGCCCAGGGCACTGCTCCTACCTCTTCACACTGCACCCGCCCCAGACCTCACCTACTGACCGCTCGAGACCTGTATCTCCATTCGACTCTCGAACCTGATCCACTCCAGAAGAAAATCTCGATCTTTCTCCCTAAATCCATTCTTCCTCCAAGTGGGACAAACCAGAAACGCGGGAGTCACCCTCAACACCTTATTCTCTCTGCACCATATCCAACACATTACCCCAAGTCCAAAATAAATCTCCAATCCGCTCACTGCTGTTTCTCTGCCGCCATCCCAGTCCGAGTCACCAGTATCCCTCACCGGGACCACCGCAGTAGAATACCCTATCTAGGCTATCAACTTCCACACCCGTCCCCTCCAATCCATTTATTTAAGCAACTCTGCAGAGTCACCTGCTACATTTCCCTTGAATGAGTGTTACCAGGCCTCAGGGGCTTCTCATACCAGAACGTCTGTCTACTACGGACCTCTTTCACTGGGCTAAACGCTACCCGACCTTCAGCGTCTGACTTCAATGTTATTTTCTTAGAAATACCTTGCCTGGTCTCTCAGTCAACTCCAATCAGGTGTTCATATTATAACTATATTATTCACTAAAATTTGTACAACTGTAACTACATGGGCACTTACGCATCACTTCTAATAAGCTCTGCACGGCAAAGACCATATACTCTGTTTACTTCTATATACTCAGCACTTAGCATCAAAAAGCATATTAACAGGTGTTCAAATATTTGTTGAATGAATGATATCACACAGCATAACAAAAATGTACGTTTAATGACAACACGATAAAAGACCGCAAAGTAGTTTTTAAAATCAGATTAAACCGCAGATTAATTAAACCAGATTAACCCACCGTACTTCATTTTTTAAATTAAATATTTATATCTTTATCGTGTTTGCTATACATGACAGCTATGTCCTTAGAACCCTTACTCTTTTTTACCCTGTAAAGTACGGTCGAAGGCATCTTCCTAACACACTGGCTTCATCCTGGGGCTCCTTGGCCTGAGCTGTCAGCACCTTCTCTCCGACAGGCTGGTGACCCACAACCCGATAAAGCCTCCTTCCACAGGGTCTCCCTCCAACTCCTGTACCGAGGACGCCTTCCCTGTTCCTCTCCTCCTGACCCTCTGCCTCTCTGTCAAGTTCCCACACTAAGTCTCTCCCCGAGTTTCCCCCGGCGATTTTCGGCCAAAATAATCTTCTGAAATGCTACAGTAATTATAATCTGAATTATTTAGACAAAATGATACTGGCTTTTAAAAAATGTTTATTTCATGTGTATAAAAATATATTTCCAACTAGAAGACTTTCGAACAGAAATTGTTATTACATATATTTCTGCTTCCTTCTGTGCTCCCACATAGTGGATGCTTGAGAAAGACATGAATTACATCCTTTAGAGACGAAGAAGATAAAGGCCACTGTTCTGAAATGAATTCTGGTGAGAGCTGAGAGGAAAACTTTTTACATATAGGTATTTAAAACAATGAACCTAGAACACCTACTTCAAAAAGCATACTTTACCAGCATATTCTGTTTTATTTCTTCAGTAAGGATGGGATGGAAATAAATACGTAACTCACACAATTAAAACGAAACACCTGTGTTCGTGTTTCCTCAACGTTCGGCGCCGACAACATCAACATTTCCGGACCCTCGGTTCAGCCTGAGAGCTCACCTGCAGTTTCTGGTATATCTGGAGTAACTCAGCGTAGATCTGGTTGACCTGACGTGGAAGCCCACCCTGCTTGTCTGAGGCTCTGGGCGCTGGGGAGCTGACACGTTTCGAAGGAGAGTCACTGGCGTCGCTGCAACAGTCAGTCCAGTTCCTCGAATCTGAGGCCAAATTAGCTGGCCCGGCAACTGCTAAGAAAATTAAACTTAAATTTAAAACTTATAGTTTTAAATATCCTCATAGTACTGTTAAAAAGTTTCAAGGACTGTATGCAGAGAGAAAGAATGATACAGCAAACGGTTAACATTTAGAAAATGCGGATGAAGGCCACACAGAAATTCTTTGTGGTCTTTTTGCAACTTCTCTGTAAACCTGAGATTACTTCAGAAATGAGTGCGCGAAAGCACTTATGGATTAACCGCCTAGGCCAAGAAATGGAAAGTCACCTCAGAAACCCCGGAGCACATTCCCTTCTCTCCCTTACACCAAATTAACCGCTAACCCAAATACAGTGTTCATCACTGTTTCACTTCTTTTCAATTTTTACTACTTATGTTTAAAAAATTATTTGTTTTGCCTGTCTTTGAACTTCATAGGACGTCTGTAGTTAAATAATCATATAATTACATAACGCCTATAACCTCCCCCGATAAATACCACGTTCCTATATTAACGACGGCGCCAGGTTCACCCCCTCCACTGCTTCACCTGTGCCGCGCTTTTGGCGCACAGTCCTGAGTGGTGCTGCCCGCACAGAGGCCAGGCGGCCTCGCACGGGGCTCCCGGCGCCACGGTGAGCGCTCCCCTAGGACACACGATTAGCAGCAACCCCGCGTGCAGGGTCAGCTGCACGGGGCCCGAAGCTAACCGGCTCCCTGACAGCAGCGGAGGGCGCGGCCCTCCCGCCCCGCTGCTCGCCGGCACTGAGCCATCAGAACTCACGCCCTGCCGCTCCGAGCGCAGTGCTTTTCCCTTGCGTTGGCCTCCAGCTGGGGCAGTGGCCCCGGCTTTAAGAAGGGCTCTCCCACAGTACTCCCCGTCTTGGACAGACCGGGCGGGGAGCCGAGACAAAAAGAAGGAGTGTTTAAAAAGGAAAACGTCTCCCTTCCCTCACTCAGCACATGCCCTTCAAGGGGAGACACCCTCTCCGGGCTCCCGTCCCCGCGGCACCGGCCCGAAGACTCCTTAGTCCTGTCAGCCTTTACACACACTCAGCATTTGTTCAATGGTCACCCGTGGGAAAATCCACCGTACAGCAGGAAACACGAGCCGGCAGAAGCATTCTTCATGCTCCTCGCACACTGAGACGAATGACGAAGAGGACAGAGCCGCCAGTGTCCTGGGTGTGTGGGAGACGCAGAGGCTCCTGGGGGCAGCCGGGTCCTGCAGCCAAGAGGGGAGGGCACCACCCCGGCTGCCCCTTTTCCTGAAATCCTGGCAAAACTAGGATAGGCAGCCAGGTACACAGAGAGCAACTACCGGCTCAGGGCCAAAGGAAGCCAGACCCCAAGTGATGTGTACTATTTTCCTAAAATGTTTAAGGAATAGCCACCTACTACCATATAATTTTACTCACTTCCTAACAAATACTGACATGAAAAAGAACTGAAGAATTTATAAAAGTATTCAGCCGATTATTAAGCGCTTTTGATAAACTTTGAGAGTGTAGAAATTCTACTGGAAAATCATGAAGTTTATTTTTTCTTCTCCTTTAGCTTAATGACAAGCACAGTAACCAGCTCATGGCTTACAAAAGTCCAGGACACAGAAATACAGACCCCTGAGAACCAGGGTTATTACTATGGGGTAAGCTTTATGTGCCCTACTTGACAGAGTTACTGTTTAAATGACCGTTCTAAAATGAGTATTTCTCTTACCTTCGTTTATCTCTTTAAAAGACCGCTTGTTTATTTCAGAGGTACTAACCCTATGATCATTCCCAATGAACTCTTCTGTTTCCCGTTGTTTTAAATCTTGAAAAGAATCCACTTCATCATCTAGGCTTTAAAAAAAATTCTATCACAGCATTCTGGAAGATTTCTGTAGCATTTAAAGCAGGTGAGACTGCTTTTCAAATATTAACAGCGTAACAACTGAGAAAAATGTAACAAGCACACATGTTTAAAAAAGCAAAAGGAAAAATTGTAAAGTACCAATCACTGATGCTGCAAACTCACTACAAAGATCCTTCTACACATTCAAACAGGCTCAACTGCAAACTGCACACCCTGCAGACGCTCCACGCTCCTCCTTCTGACCCCGGATACTGCTGTGAGGCAGGTCTGACAGGCACTGCTTTCTCTAATTGTAACTAAGAGAACTAGTGTTTAAGGTGAGAAAACGGAACCCTAAAGTTCAATTAACTGACAGGGGACATAACCGGCAAAAGGTGAAGCAGAACTAGAACCCCAGGTGTTGCCTCCAAAAAGATCATCTGAACGTTGACATTTCCAGACCAGTGCCGTTCAAAGGGAATATACTGCAAGTCACAAAAGATAATTTAAAATTTGGGGGAATTCCCTGGCAGTCCAGTGGTTAAGACTCTGTGCTCTCACTGCCAACGGCCCGGGGTTCAATCCCCCAGTCGGGGAACTAAGATCCCGCAAGCCTCTTGGTGCCGCAACAAGAAAAAACAAAATTCTAACAGCCACACTGAAAACATAAAAAGACGTGAAATTTTAACAATATACTATATTTAACCCAGTATATCTAAAACACTGTCATTTTAACATACAATCAATATTTTAAAATAAGACATTTTACATTCTTTTATCCATCTTTAAAATCAGCTGTGTATTTTATACTCACAGCACATCTCAATTCAGACCAGCCCCATCTCAAGAACTCAACAGACACCTGCAGCCTGTGCTGGGCAGCTCTACACTCCACACTAGATCACAACTAGGGACGGTGGAAAAACCGTCCAATGTTAGAAACATTCACAGTCCGCAAGCTTCAACTTGTAACTTGAAATTACCCCCAGACCGCTTACCTTAAAGATGATAAAACTATCAGTTAAATATATGAAAACAATTTCCATGAATTCATAATTAGCTTCCAGCAATTTTCTCTTTCCTTCTTCTACATTCGATCAACACCATGTCCAAATCTTGACTCCAGATCAACTAGGTGACTTTGTGAGCGCCAAAGGAAACAGCAGTAACAGTAATGATGATAAATAGCGTGCATCTAAGTGCTTCTCTCTACGTACTGAACACTGTTCTAAGTCCTTTACATGGATTAATTCGTCTAATCAGGGAATAAAGCAAGTCGAGCTCCAAAATATCAATCACGCTAACAACAGATACTTTAGGCACATTTTTCTTTTTTTCTCTCCACAATTACCCCAAAGTTTCATTTTGTATACATACACATCTTTATGGTTTAACGTTATTTCAAAATGTCTGCTCCCTCTCGATACCTAAGCACTTCCTTCTGCCACATATTTTTGGCATTAATGGTATTCAACTTAGAACTTTATTTCACCTTAGCTTACATTGTTTTTACAGTGGTTTTACCCAGAGTAAAATCTCTTCTACAAAACTGCTGACCCCTCACAGCCCAGCACCACATCATACATACACGGTAGGCATTGATACCAACTCCATGGGCTGACTTCTTCCATCTCTCTCTAAGCTACCTGGAACACAGCGCTCACCACACCAGGAGACACACGACACAGACTGAGTTAATACCGCCGCCTAACAAACTTATACTCGTTTTTACCCTAATTCCTTATTTAATAAAAAAAAAAAAGAGGGCGGGGAGCAAGGTCTTCATTTGGGTCCTGGATGAAGAGCCATCTATCACACAGTGTAAGTCACTTTGCATTACGCCAGCAAACACGATGCTAGGTTTGTGCTTTTATCAAATTCTCAGTACCAATCACTCAGTTTCTCCAACCACTCAGCAGGCTCCTCTCAGAGTAAAGCAAACACACAGGCAGCCCCTGACCCTCCTTAGTTTCCCGAGATGCCCAGGGGAGGCCCGAGCAGGACTCGGGGTACCTTGCCAACGGACGGTCCCGCGCTTGAGGGCACCACGGGGGGGTGCGGGGTCGCGCCTCCTCTCATCAGAGTAACATCTCCGCGACGGACCAGCTTCATCTCCACGTGAGCAGAAACCGAAGTCCTCTGTGAACAGGAAAGAAGACTGCAGAGGCTGCTCACTAAGGTCATATATCAACGACCTCATTCTCGACCTCGAAACGTAGGAGAACAAAGCTACGTACCGATTTCCTGTCTGTGTGTCTCCCTAATGCAGACTTCCAGAAAACAGGCATCAAGTCTGCTCTTCAAACAGCAATGACGTTCATCCCCGCCCCCCCGCACGTGACGCCGGCAACGACGTGGGGAAGCAAGCAGAGAAAGTGCCTCTAACCCTGTTCTATGGGTCGGAACCTAAAGACCGCAGGCGGTAGGCGAACTCCCCGAACGTTCAGAATCCGCCCTCCTTCCACCTCGTCACGACATCCCGCCAGTGCCCAAACGTTCAACACTTTATTTCTCCTCTTTATGCACTTCAAGCATTAAACGCTGCACAATAAACTACATCTGCTGCGGTGAAAAAAAGAGCGAGCGCCTCCCCAGCCGCGCGGACATCCGGCCCGCCGCCCTACCTGGGGTGCGGGGAGGCCGCCGCCGCCGCCGCCGCCGCCGCTCCGCCACGTCCGGCCGCTGGCGCCCGGGCTGAAAGAGAGCAACGGAGCGGTGACCGGGGCGGGCCGGGCCGCCCGGCGCCCCCGCCCCGCACAACCCGTCTGATCCCGGGTCCCCGCCCCCGCCCCGGCGCAGCGCCCCCTCCCTGCCGCCCCGACCCGCGCGCCGGGTCCGCGCACAGAGGCGGCCACCGCGCATCCACCGGGCCACGCGCCCGCACCTTTCGGCGTGAAACCCGCTCGGACTCGCCGCTCTGGGGCGGGACCGAAGCGGTTCCAACCCGCACGCAAGTCACAGCCGGGAACGCCCGCCACGCATCTGCGCGCTGACGCGCACGGCCCCTCCCGCTCCCGGTGCCTGCGGAGAGCACCCTCCTCAAAAGTGCACGCACGCCGCCGCCGCCGCCGCCGCCGCCGCCGCCGCCGCCGCCAGGGGCCCTGCCTCGCGCCCACGCTCCGACCCGCAGATCCGGCGACCCGCGGACTTGGCATGGGCCGACAGGCAGGGCAGGACCTCACCTCGGCGAGGCAGCCGCCCCCCACGCCGTAGCGGCTTTTGAGGCGCTCCACCATCAGGTCCTGCCCGGGCAGCTTCACCACCCTCGGCTCCATGGCCGCGGCCGCCGTCGTCTCCCTGGCAACGGCGCGCGGCCGGGCGGGGCGGGCGCAGCGGATTTGCGCCGTGACGCACGGCGCGCTGCGCCGCCGACGTCTCCCCGGCAAAAGCGTGGCCGCTGGCGCAGGTCCGTGCTCCAGGGCCGTGGGGGCGTGTTGCGGGCCGACGCGCGGGGCTCTCCTATTTTCCTTTCCTTCCCGAGGGTTGCGCCGAGGGGCAGTCCGCGCGGGCCCATCTCATAAGCGCTCGAACCTATCGGAAGCAGCTGTGAGACACTAATCCTGAAGTCGGTTCCGGCCAAAGCATTCGTTACTAAGCTTGAGTCCACAGTTGTAATGCGTTAGGGCGCCTCCGAGTGCGTCCCGCAGCCTGGAATCCCTCGGGAGGCGCCCCGAATCGTGACTGGCACCAGTGTCTCCGCCAGGCAGCCGCGCGCGGTGACCCGCATGCATCCACCACCCACCCCGCATCCACACAACACACACCCACACTCGGAGGGTCGGGGCCGTCCACCGCTCCCGGCACACGGACCCCAAGTGACCCCCGCACTACGGGCGGTCAGCAGGTGCTGTCCCAGGACAGCCTGTTTCCAAACCCCAAAGGGCACGACAGCACCACTGCCTCACTACCCAAAATGAGGCGGCTCCGCTGGAAAGAACCCCGGAGGGCAGAAGGCACCGCCGGCAGTGGTTGGATTACGCAAAATGTGCTCTCCCGGGGAGCTCTGTGGTGCCACAGGAGCAGGCTGATGAGAACGTCCCCCTTTTTCTGTCGAACTTTTGACACTAGCCATTTCCAAGTAAGTTTTCAGTGTATACCCAACTGGAAAACAGTCCTCTCCTTGGGAGCTCTGGAAATTAGGTGGCAGTTTAAGTTTACGGATTAATTATCTCCTTACTCTGGTTCCAGAATGAAAAAACAACTAGATGCACAAGTAATGAATATTTTAAATGTCATGGCTGTTAACAATTGTCACTTTATTTTTGCTACAAAATTCACCAGAAAAAGGTACTGCAACAATCTAGTATAAACCAAATCTTTAACCAAAGAACATGGTATAGACCTTTTTAAAATACTCATACTTTATCACAATAACTGCAAGGAAAAATTCAAGTTCTATCAGAGCCAAATGCAGTTTGAGGTAGTAGAAACAGATGACAGGTTTTTAAAAAAGTCTAAATACTCAACTTACTTAAAATGTAAAAATTAATTTAATACCTTGGGAAGAGCACAGGAAGCTACATAACATTTTAAGGAAAGAAGGTACTCTGTTAGCTATACAGGAGGTGCAAGAATTTATAGAAGAGCACTTTGGTTAAGTCTCTACCCTCTGGCTCTACCCACTCACAAGTGAATCTTTATTCATAAATGAGCACACCAATAGTGAAAATTACCAAATATATTCCAAATCTGAAATAAAAACTATCCAAGTCATGGTCCCTTTATCCAAACAGTAAGTATATCCATGCAGGAAGTCTAATATCTTAGAAGAAACTAAAATTGCATATATCATATTCCTTCAATAGGTTGAGAAGGTCTATTGCTTTTAACAAGATTAGTATTACTCCATTTTAATACAAATATGTCAGGAGTACATAAACACAAGTACACCTGAAATACACCAGTGTTTAAACTTTTATTTCACACCATGCAAGGTCAATTATAACACATTAAAAAGTGACAACAGCTATAAGCTGCAATTTTATATTTATACATTGGAAATGTCCATTTTCAAAAGCTGAACATAATTACCATGTTGTCGTAACAGCTAGGCTTCAATTCAACTGTTTATACAGGTAAAATCTACTATGAAAAACAATGATTTTATATCTGTCCACATTCTGTGATAATAATTCTTCGACTAACAGACCCTTTAGGAGAACCAAATGATTCAATCTTTTTCACAGTATCCATGCCATCTTTAACAAACCCAAATACTACATGCTTAAAGTCCAAATGCTCTGCTTTTTTCAGTGTTATGAAAAATTGAGAATTATTTGTATCCTGGCCTCGATTGGCCATGGATAGTAAGCCAGGACTGGTATGTTTCACATCAAAATTTTCATCTTCAAATTTATCTCCATAAATGGACCGTCCTCCTGTTCCATCGTGTTTGGTGATATCTCCCCCCTGAAAAAAGATTTCAATTAACAGGAATCCCAAATACAATGTTAAAATACATACAGAACTAACCACTAAAGGGTAGGTCCTAAACACCCAGCTTCTTTGAGAATGTAGTCTGAAAACTAAGAAATACCCACTTGTGAAAGAAGACAAAAAATGAAAAGATCTTTTTCCCACCCTTGATTTCTAGCAGGTTCAAGGCATTAAAAATATGAACCGTTTTAGGCTGAAAGTTCTTGTGGGGACAGAAGCTGAGCTAAAGAAGTCCAAAGAAAATTATAAGGAGAAACACCCAAATTTCCCAAGTCGGTGTGCTGCACTTTTCTAGACACCCATTGTGATGTACAGTTAAGACTTACTTGGCAAACAAAATCTGGAATCACTCTGTGAAAAATGGAGTTCTTGAAACCAAAGCCCTTCTCTCCAGTGCACAGTGCTCTGAAGTTCTCAGCAGTTTGAGGAACAATGTTTGAAAATAATTCCATGGTTATACGTCCCAGAGGCTCATCATCTGCGCAAACATCAAAAAACACCACAGGATTTGTCTCCTTTGCTCTCGGTGATACCTGTTCTTCCTGGAGTTTCAATAAATTCTGTTGACATTCTTCAAATTTTTTCTTAAAACAATCAGCCATTTCTTTAGTTTTAAATCTCACGGCAAGCTGTTCCACTTTGGCTTCTCCATCTATTAAACAACAAACAACACAGTGACCTTTGTGTTATAATAACTGTTATAAATTGTTTTATGTATTTGTCATCAATTTTAGAAAAATCCCCAAACCAGAAAGTAGCATTTGAGTGTAGAGCTCACCAGCATAATCTGAGGCAGTCCAAACTAAAGCATTGTTGGAAACATTCAAGGGTTTCAGTTCCATTGTTTTGGTGATGACGTGGTTTGCACACACTTTGAGCACCTGGTCTCTTCTCATCAGGACCCGATAGTAATTCTTCATCGTGTGCCAGAGGATCTTCAAGTCTCCAACCCCACGCTCCTTCCACTGACTGGCCTCTCGATCCCACCTGTAAAGTTTGGCTCTCTCTTTAAATAAAATTTCTTCATCTTCTTCTCCAGATTTTACTTCTACCTGTGACAGGAGATGAAATTATCTATAAGCTGCTGCTTATAAAATATTCCATAACAAATTCCAAGATCTAAATTCCTTAAGACACTGGCATGAACAGAATTTGAAAACGTCCTAGGGTTACAAAGACATCTGATTTGGATGAGGCAGGAAAAATTTGTCACTACACATTTTCCTCTTATGTAACATTTTTCCTCATTTTGGAAACTAAATACTTTTACAGGAGAGGTTTCAAAAAAATGCTTGTTCTTAAAGAAATATTATCTACTGATTGAGGTTGAAACTGATAAAAGTAATTTGCCTAAAACAACATTCTTGTCCAGAAAAAGTACAATTTACTTTTTATTGAAAGGACTGTGGCAAATATGAGATTAGATGTTGGTTGGGTTTTTTTTTTTTTTGCCCCTAGAATTATGTTACTGAAAACAAACAGGAAAAAATTAAGTTCTTCCCAAGGATTTCATATAGAACTTACCAAATAACATTTGTATGTAAATTTTTTAAAAAAAGACTATTTGAACTTAAAGGCTGAACTTCTAATAAAGAGCTTCCATTTGAAACGGTCAATGTTCTGAAAGAAATGCAAATAAGGCCAGCCCTACAAATCAAGCCCAGGTCAAGTTTTAAACTTAAAATGTGAAGTTATTAGTAAGGTTTTCACTCTTTAATATTTACCTCTGGTAATGACACTATTGGTTCAAAATGGATATCTTCATTATGAACTACCTCTTCATCACTACCATCTTCATCTTCGCCAACTTTACTGGTTGACTGTGCTCCGAACACAGCTGCTCCAGTATTTGCCCACTGGAAATTTTTATCTGATGAATAAATTAGGATACTTAAACAGTGGTATCTATTTTAATGAGCTCTTAATCCCAGTTAGATTACTTTATGGATGAATCTAATTTCCAATGATGTAACATACTTCTAATAAAAATGTTTAAACTTGTACTCTTCTGGCATGTTAAACTCATGTGGTGAGTACACAGGACTTTTAGTAACATTTTTGCCTGGATATACAGATAGGGTCTAGGATTGTCTGAGCCTTAGGTCTTCATGATACTAAACTACACAAAAACTTTCAGTAATGAAGCAAGTTCTTAATTAAAAGTACATACTTTGAAACGCTGAAAACCCAGCTCAGCTCCAAAGGTAGTTCATTTCATAAAACATTCTATCACATGAAAAATATAACTTCTGAACCTAAAAATGTTCTCAAAGAAGCCAAATATGCTACTTCCATATTAGCTGAAGCAGACTAAACACGTTTATAACTTCTCTACCTCAACTTCCTCCCAAGGTAACTAGAGCTGGAGCTTAAACTTCTTGGCCAGGTGGCACTGGCAGCCTTGGGAGAAGCTGACCCCCACTGTCCTCAAGCAATACTAGGCTTAACTTAGTTAAGGGGTGAAAAGGCTCCCCACTCCCACGCAGAGGAACAAAGACTTTTACTCTCCCTCACAGGGAGAAGGTGAAAACTAAAAGCTTCTTCATCTGCATCTCGAATGTGAGGACCCAGCCTGCTAATACATTCCCCACTATCTTAGAGGAAAGAAACCTCTCAACTCTTCATCGCTTGCTGACAAATCACTGCTCTCTAATCCTACATCTGATGCAAAAACTCAGGAGAAGGCAAAAATGTCACAGATCAGTTAAAAACTCAGCAACCTGAAGAAAGAACAAAATGAGTGTCTAAAGCAGTAACTCCTAAGCGAGGTTTAATGGGGGAGAAAAAAACAGGAAAAAAGAAAAAAATTCTTAAGAAGATACAGCAAAAGAATGCTCTGAAACAAGAAGAGCACAATCTCAGGTTGTGTGTGGGGCTTCCTGAGAACAGTTACCACAGATCTCCATGATACACAGGCATAGGGCTCAAAAATAACTGGCTCAGGAACTCCCAAGCAGAAAAAAATTTTACATTACCCCAATACCCTGAGAGGTATGGCAGAAAGTCTCAAAATTCCTCTGAAGCAATGGTTCTTAACACTGGTGCATATTAAAATCACACCAACAGCTTCTGTAAAATACCAATGCCTGGGCCACAGGCCCAGAGAGCCCAACATAACTATAAGGTGTTTCTTTTTTCTTTAAAAAGCTCCCAAGAAATTCTAATATGAAGCCAAGAGTTGAAAACCACTGTTCTAAAGGGACAGGAGAAAGAACTTCTACAGTAAGAGTATAAAGATGTGCACGTCAATAATATCAACAACTGTGTTCTAGATAATAGTACCTAGGAAGCTTCCACTCTGTGTCCAGGTTTAATGAAAACATTACAGAATCTCAAGGAAATGAGATAAAACGTCAAATCACGGACAAAGGGGAGCAGCTGATAAACAGGTGTTCCTTGTGCTCTCTTAGTTTCCATATGAAATATTACACAAAAGACAGGGAGTGACTGACAGACCTGCCTGTGAAGAGGACTTTCAGGAGAAGACGGGGGAAAAAAAAGGAACAAAAGAAAACATGAAACAAAAATAAAATGAACAGATAAAGAAAAAGTAATCACCACAGAAATAACACATAACAGAAAGGAGGAAAGGATTAAAAAAAAAAAAAAAAAAGACTCCTCGTAGCTTAAACCCAACCAAAACAAAAAGTTTAAGATCAAAAAGGTCCACACAATGCCAGAAATAAGTTTAAAAAACAAAAAAACCATTCTGGTGAAATTGATTACCTTAAAAAAAAATTAAATCCCACAAGCTCTTAATCAAAGAAGGCAAGATGAAATTCTAAAATATTAAAAAAAAAACTTAACAGTAGTGTGAAAATTCCCCATGAAAAGCTATGAAATTGATTCCAGGGGAATTTAGTTTCAAAATGCTATTCTGTGCTTACTAGCACAATCTAAATTAAATAAAGCAGGCATTCAACATGCAAGAAAACTAACGATAATTTAAAGGAAAGTAATGACAAAATCTGAAGATAAATAAAAAACATAAACAAAAGAACTGATAAAACCAAAAGCTACTTCTTTGAAAAGACAAAGCACAAATTCCTGTCAGATCTAAGAACAAAGCAAGAAATGTAGTTTAAATAAGAGCTTGGTAAATAATCTCACGGAAAAAGGAGTGAACATCAGCAAATACTCCTCAGGGCGAGCCTCCCACATGGCATGCGTCTTGCCTACCTCACACTTTTCTGTACAGTACTGATGGAGTACTTTGAAAAAGGTATACCAAGTATCAAGCAACCTAACACATCAATTTTTATTTGGCTTTTTATTTGTGGATAATTATACCCACTATACTGTTGTATTTGTTGACCTATGACCCTGTGACTTCGGGCTACTTATTAATAAATTAAAAATAAAGCAACCTGACATCAGTGAAGCTATGAATTCCAACATAACGTAGCATCTGAAGGTAATTTCTAAAAGTTTTATATGTGTTTCCATAAATGATAGGAACTGTTTTTTTGTGTGTGGTTTTTTTTTTTGCTGATTGGCTAAACCCAGTGTTAGTGAAACAAGTAAAAATATGTGAGAGGGAAGAACAGTATTCTGAATTAGATTAATCATGTAAGTATGTATCTTCAATAAAATTTATTCGACAAATCAAGCATCTTGTTCAATTTAGGTGGTGCTATAATCAGATACAAGAAAGCTATCTTAAGAATGAGAAAATATGCTAATTGTTTCAAGCTTTTGAAACAATCAAGGAAAAGGATTATTTTTTTTACAAATGATAACCAAATGGACCAAAAATAGAAAAAATCACTGGAAAAGATGGGAAAGCTCACCAGTTATAAGTGAGCACAACCCTTATATTAAAAAGCACAATCAAGGATATAGCAAAAATAAAAAACTGCAAAATCATCTCCTTAAAAATTACTGATGCACAAATCTTGAAATATTAGTAAATCAAAAGTATAACTAAAAGAACAATGTGCCAATCCCAAGGTTATTCCAAAACTGGAGTGACGGTTCTGCATTTCAGGATGCGGAAGACTAGCACCATGAGTTACAATGTATTAAGAGAAAATTCTTATGTTTATATTAATAATAGCAAAAATAACAATAAAACAGAAGTCCTTCCTTTATTACAACACTAGACAGCTGGAGGGTAGGGCTGGGGAAACAAATGGCCAGGTGAGTAACAAAGGGCTTGCTCCTCCAGGTGTGCCTATTTCTGTAATACAATCATTAAAACCGCTCCTGCTGATCTTACCTTTGGACCCAAAAGCAAAATCCCCAGAATTACTGGAAGCCAAGTCTGCAAATGACAGCCCTGTGCTACTTCCAAATCCAAATGAAACTGTTTTGCTTTCCACTGGCAAAAGGAAAAGAGCAATTTAATATTTCATTTAATACATGTTGAACATCAAAGCTTTACTCAGGACCCAAAGAGAATGGGGGTAGGACCTGCTGTACTACTGAGAGAGATGGGGTGGGATGGGGTGTGGAACATTTATAATCTGGTTATCTCTCTGAAGAAAACTTATAAAAGACATCCAAGTTCTGAGCTTCTTCATTGTTATTAAGTTTTCAGGTACTATTCTCAATGAACAATATACCAAAAGCATACCCAAAATCATTTTTAAAAAATGAGATGTAGATCTATACTAAGTCAGATAGAGAGCTATACAGTTTCTGCTTTACACAATCTAACATAATCTAAAACATTCATTCAAAGGCAGGATTTCAGGAAATATCTAAAGATTTTTTTGTATTCTCAACTGTAAAAAATAAGCTCATAAAAGCAAAATATTTCATGCCCCTTTATACATCTCAAATTTTGTTTTAAGAAACGGAGTTTCTGGATCTGCATTTAAACGTCTATCTTCTCAAAATCACAGGTGTACCTTATGTAGTAATGCATGCCTAGAAGGTTTTTATAAACATATATCAAATTGTACCTTGGCTTGTAGAATCTGCATCATTTTCCTTTCTAGTAGATAAATCCACAGGTTTATCGACAGTTTCAGAAGAAAAAGGTGGTGAACTAATAGATTTGGTAGTAAACTCTGGTTCTTCAGATTTACACAAAAATGGTACAGTCACTTTACTGCCATCTGTACACACACTGTCAGCCGTGCTAGTTATGTCCTCCTTCTGGGATTTCTGCAAAGAGGAAGTGACAAATAACTATGCCATTAAGTACTGATTGACAAAAGAGGTCATATATCCTATTTTAAAAGAAACTGAGGACTTGGAGTTCTGGACAAAATGGAGTAAGCACACTTTTCTCTCTCCCATTCCACCTTCCATCCTACCTCTCCCAGCACCTACAGCTGAATTGGACTGAAATAGATAAAGCGACCAGAAGAGAAGCCTCTGAAAAGTGGATGAAAGCAGAAGGATTAAAAATCTCAAGACATGGGACTTCCCTGGTGGTGCAGTGGTTAAGAATCCGCCTGCCGATGCAGGGGACACGGGTTCGAGCCCCGGTCCGGGAAGATCCCACATGCCGCGGAGCAACTAAGCCCGTGCACCACAACTACGGAGCCTGCACGCCCAGAGCCCAGGCTCCACAACGAGAAGCCACCACAATGAGAAGCCCGCGCACCACAATGAAGAGTAAGCCCCCGCTCGCCGCAACTAGAGAAAGCCCGTGCGCAGCAACGAAGACCCAATGCGGCCCCCCCCAAAATTTTTTTAATAAATAAATTTTTAAATAAATAAATAAAGCCTCCAGCAGCAGCAACCAGAGATGATGATTAAGAAAAATCGCATATTGTGTACTTCCACTGAGTCCAGGGAAACTGCTGAGGGATTTAAAATATACTTCAGATTTGGTAATAGCAAGGCCGCTGATGGAAAAACTTCAGATAGGGCTTCCACAAATCTATTTGGTTATAAACAAGGAAGTAATGCCCTTACATCAGCTGATGGCCATCAGCTATACGCGCACCGATGAATAAGCTGAAGCCTGTGGAGCAGGCAGCACAACCTAGGTGGACAGCTAAAAAAGCAGGCCAGCTAGACTCCTCGGAGTCAGACAGACGGTGAAGGGTAGTAAGTCTCCTAGAGACTCAGGCCGTGTGTTGGGCTACGTCTCTCTCTACCCATGTATCCTTTAAATAAAACACTGCATTCATAACTAACTCCAAGACTGTTTCATTTTAACCATCTTTCCAACAATTTTTAAAAAACAGTATTTCTTGAGAGGCAAAGAACCATTCTGAATATGTCAAAATCAGATTGTAAACAATTACAAGACAGGGACCTTGTCTTCTAGTTTCTGTGGAATACAAATTAAGACACCAAGGTGTTGACAGCTACTAAAATTACTACACCTGAGCTAAGAAAGTAACCAAATCACGAAGTTATTGGCAAAGCAAGGTATATAGGTCAGGGGAACCAGGTTTCAAATGCTGCTCTTTCCTATCCACTCTGCCCACTCCACAATCAACTAACTGGCACAGAAAATGAACTACTGAACACCGTTCTTTGCAGGGCGTAGACCTTCTTAGGGACATCTGCACCGCCATGCTGCCGCCCTGACTCCCCAAGCCCAGCACACACACCAGTCGCAGGGGGGCCTCCAGTCCTCCGGGCAGAACACGAGTCCTCCTCCTCTGGCCGGAGCTGCCCGACCGCTTGCCAGATGCACCCCATTATTATCACCATGCGGTGAGGACCCTCTAGCTTATCGCGAGAACAGAGGCAACAGGGCCAGAAGGAACACACAGAGACGGTCTTACTGGAGCCTCCTGAACTCTGTGCAGCTCCGAGTGAAAGCCTTCCCCACTTCCACTGTCCTCATCGGTGTCACTGCAGACGCCACAGAAAAATGTAGGTGGAAGCTTTAACGTATCTGCTTTTGCCTTTTCTTCAACTGTTGGTTTCTTTTCCCAAACAATAATACATTCTTTCTCATTACCTGAAAATCCCATACAACATAAGGAAGAGAAAGTTAAGACGAAAGTAGATGAAGTCCACCTACTCCACAAACAATGGCCCTCAATGTCATCTACAGATTCCAGACCCAAATAACAAGACCTTGGATGCTGATGGAGAATAAGCACCGCCAGGTGCACAATGTTTTTCACTTCACGTTTTTTTTAAATATTTTAAATCACCAAGGCAAAATTGGTAATTACAGAGGTGACCAGATTGCGAGGAGATTCCTTTCAAACAGGAGATTTTTAAAAAACGTTGTAACTAGTAATTTTACTGTTACATACCTGTTAGATTTTCTTCTAACGGTCTATATTTTTCTGAGTCATCCAAATATAGTTTTCCATTAAGCTTCTTGACAGCTGTGTCGAAATCTTCATCTTAAAGTATAATTTGGTTTATTAAATAAAAGAACTTCCAGTAAATTTCAGGAGATTTTCCAGCCAGGAATCTAGGAAAATTATCTCCAACTTCACACTTTCCCTTACTCCCCACATCCAAATAGCAACCAAGTTTGCCTATTCTACACCCCGAATGCCTTGTCTGAGCTGCTCTGGCATTTTAGCTCCCCTTCCCATCTCCACTTCCCGCAACCCAGTCCTCCACACCACTGCCCAACTGTCCTGCTGAAATTATCCTGAGCACGTAACTCCCCTGCTTGAACACTTGCACAGGGCCCACAGAGCTTTCCCCAATCAGACCCTGTCTCTGCCTCACAGTTCGCCCACCCCTCTGAGACCCCAGGGAAATCAGAATTGCTTTCAGTTCTCTCAAAATGCCTGCCCTGTTCACGGCAGCCACCCAGGGAATGCTAATAAATGAATGCAGCCCTTTCCGTCGTGACATCCACTGACTGCTCACACATACATTTAGGATCAACATCGACCTGCAGGGCGGCAGGGGTGGGCTCTAGGAAGCAGGCTGAAGACCATTTCGTCACCCCATTCACTATGATGAGCATGAGCAGAACGCTCTCAAGCAACAAGAGACTGACCGTCCTCCTCCTCTTCGCTGACGTAGCCTGGCCTGCTCTTATAACAGAAGAAAGTGGGAGGAAGCTGAAGTTTGCTTGCAAGAGCTTTTTGCTCAGGGGTCGGGGTTAGCTCATACACAATGAGAACGTCGTCATCTGAGGGAAGATCTTCAGGCTTTTTCTTCTCTTCCACTGTAAGACAAATCAAAAAAATTAATAAAGACAAAGTGTTAAGCAATTAATTAATGTCAATATTCTAACTGAAAATAAAAATCATGGAACTTAATCTTTAGGTTAAAACAGCATGCTGATAAAAACACACATACTTTGATTTGGACACAGCTCATAATAACCATGAGTTAGAATTAGAAGGCCGAGGTAATGTTCTATCAAAAACCCTTAGTGGACACAGAATCTACTTAATAACCAAAAAAAAAAAAAAACCCTGCTTTTACTTACTGATCATTGAAAAAAATGCTATCAACGGCTACAAATTAAAAAGGTATTTAAAAAGTGCGGCCACAATCATACCTGAAATACTAAATGGTTTAGCAAAATATCCATACATTTGCGATAGCTGAAACATTAAAGAAATCATAAGCAAAGATTAGTATAAATGCAAAACTAAAGCAAAGCCAACCTCGATGAGACCCTACAAGGAAAGTTAACAATTGCCAAGGATGGCGAGTGATTAGAATTACAACCAACTTTCTGTATTTCCAAGCATGATAATAGATAAAATTAAATTAAACCTTATCCTCTGGGTAAATAATCACATAGGAACCTAAGACAATTCTATTAGCTGAAAACCCCAAAACAACAAAAAGGCAAAAGATGGAGAGAAAAGGGACTCTTCATACAATATGCTCTGGTCTATAAAGGACTTCTGGCTAAAGGAACTGATAAGAGTAAGCAAACCATGAAGCATGCTCTGTACCAACTGGCGCTGTCCAATATGGCCACCTAACCACACTTGTCTATGAAGCACCTGCAGTGCAACCAGTCCAAACTGAGATGTGCTGCAAGTGTAAAAATACACACTGGGTTTTGAAGATTGGTAAACACAAAAAACAAAAAAAAACCCACCAAGAACAAGGGGGAAAATATCTCATTATTTTTTATACTGATTAGAAGTTGAAATGGTATTCTGGACATAATGTGTTAAGCTGAATAGATTAATACAATTAATTTCACCTGTTTCTCCTTTTAGTTTTAAATGTGACTATTAGAAGTTTTTAAATTACACACAGGTCATATTTTATTACTATTGGATGATGCTGATCCAGAGAACAGCCCTTTTGCAATATTGAACTTGCCTTTCACCCTCCTTTGTTACAAAAACGTAGCATTAATTCCTAGCCAAGGACCACAAAAAGACACTGTGAGATAGAGATTCTTGTTTATCAGACAGCCTCAAGTCTTCATCTCCACGGTCCTTTGAAACCATGACATTCTCAGACTTGAAACAGAACAGGACTCTGTCCTGCAGCAGTATTTTGGTAAATTTGCTCTCAGACCAGGGACTCTTCACCTAGGGCCCACAGAGTCTGTGTACAAGTATGTACCCTTTACAGAAAAAAGTCCACACTATTCACAGAATCTTTCAAAGAATGCATCCTTAAGAATAAAGGCTAAGAGATGCTGTAGCCAGTAGTACGACTGGTGTACTTTAAAACTGAGGATCCCAGAACTCACAGGTTGTCATGTGATCACTGTAGTTGTTTGACAACTTGTAACACAGTTGTGTTGCTCAAGATATATTATTAAACCCTAACAGTGAGTTTTCATCTCCACAACCTGCTCCTGACCGCCTCTAACAGAGCCAGCTGCCAAGTACTCCATTACAGCACCAACGCTTTCCCCCACAAGTGGTCTGTACGACACCGGGAACACACCAGGATATAATGGTAGCTCTTGTATGTGGGGCCTACTTTCAGACACAGCATCTTCCATGCCCAAAAAGAAAGCGCTAAAAGAAACACTCGGTTCCCTGTGGTACACACGCTGCTGCCATCACGTTTGGACACTGGCAGACGATAAAGGTTAGGTAACATACAGGTCTTCATTAATCACAGTTGAAACAGCATCTGATGTGCAACACAGAGAAAGGGAAAGACCACACGGATCTACCTCAAAACAACGTTGTACATACAACATGTGAGAAAACATGACATCCAAGTACACGAGAGCAGCATTAAGGGGTCGCGTCGGCATTCTGTCACACGCATGCTGCAGTGTTAAGCCCTGAACTGCACACAGCCAGTTACTCTGCTGAGGACTAGCAGCTGCTGAAACACGGACGTCCTCTCACAGTGCCAGTGCCAGCTCTGTACCTTTGTTCTCAGGCTGGCAGGAAGGAGTGCTGCTCCAAAATGCCATTGGATTAGATTTAAAAAGGCTAAAGTTAAATCCTAGAAAATAAAGAGTATTTCATTTTTGAACATTTGAGAATCAAAATGAATATAATTCTAAAATATAAAAGCCAGAGTCCATCCATTTACACCAATGTGGCCGTCTCACGTACCCATTTGTCCCGAGGGCTTCAGTCTTTGCTCATTTAACAAGTGGTGGCAAGAGTGCCTTACGTAAAATGCGAACATCTCAGTACCATGCTCTCTGAGTGACAAGAACATAAGGATGATAACCTGAAGCCCGAACCTGCTCATGATTCACGCTCAAGGCCCTAAGTTGGACCCAGTGCTGGCTGAGTCCTTGTGCTCTGCTCGGACAGGTGCATCTCCCAGGAACCAACATCTCCTCAACAACTTACACACAAGCTCTCTGCTGCTGTTTGAACATCTGAACACTCACCAGTAAACTGCTTTAGGGAGGAAAAAATCCACACAAGTATATTTTGGCTGTTCACAGAACACTGTGTTTATGAGCCAACTTTTACTAAAACATTAGCCTGCTACAAAGAGTCTACACCAAGATAAACGTTAAAAAAAAAAATGAGGGAGGAAGAGAGGGAGAGAGGGAGGGCGGGCGAGAGAGAAAAAAAGAAAGAAAGAAAAAGGAAGGAAGGAAGGACAGAGACAAATTCTGCTTAATCTAAAGGCTAAGTGCTTACCCTTTTCTGGTGTTTTAAACGTGTGACTGGTTGAGGACTGCTCCTTTGGAAAAGCAGGAGAGGGGTTTTTGACTTTGCTGTCGGAAGACGGCGTGAGATCAGAGCTCTGCGACTCTTGGTGACCACCAGGCTCCGCTCTTTTTTCAGATCCACTCTGGGCTGCTGAACTGGCCTCACTACTGTTATTTTTCAAAGGTGCATTAAAACTAAATCCAAACAAAGACCCGGTAGCTGAACTGTTGCCAAATGCAAATGGTTTTGACTTTTCACTGCTAAAAATGCTTTTAACAGACTCAGAACCAAACACAAACTTTGGAGGTGAAACCACTGCTTTTGTTGTTGTTTCAGGTGTGCCAGACACCCCGCCAACTTCTGAGGTTGCACCTGCCGCATCATCACCCTGTGCCGAATCCGTCCGTTCTCTGGTGGTTTCCTCTAGCACAGCTACGGCGACTTTGCCGCATGGTGACTCTCTGGGAGTGGTCGAACGAGAAACATGAGGTGTTATCAAAAAATCTTTTTCTTGGGCTATTTTTGCTTCGTCAAATATTTTCTTAAACGAGTCTGCCACATCCTGTAGTTTAAAACGGACAGCTAAATGCTCTACTTTTCTTTCTCCGTCTGCAAAATCACATGCGGTCCACACCCACACTCTTTCTGTCCCTTTCATATTTTGCAAAGTCATGTCTGGAGTTATTCTGTGGTTGGCACAAAGCTTTAATACCTGGTCCCTTCTCATCACTATGCGAACTTGCTTATTATCATAATTCTGTAAAATCTTTATGTCACCAATGCCTCTTTCTTTCCACTGCCCAGCATCTTTATCATACCTATAGAGTTTGGCTCTGTGACTAAAAACAACTTGTTCATTTTCCTCACCACTGGACACCTCGACTAGATCAGGCAAAGGTACGACAGGTTCGAAGTGCTGTCCATCTCTCTCCTCCTCCTGAGTGACATCAGAGTCTTCATCTGTGCCCACTGAGGCCCCACTCTGATTCAACTTGGCAGGAGACTTAGACGGGCTCAAAGCAGATTTAAAACTGAAGTTAAAGCCGGTGGTTGACTCACCGAAGCGGAAGAGATTTTTCCTCACGGGGCTGCTGGCCAGCGGGGAGGCGTGCACTGAGCTGCTACTCACACTGTCGTCCAGAGCATCTTCCCTTAGGTCATAGCTGTCCCACTCTAGGGTGGGCCCGGTGGTCTCAGGATTTGGCATGCCGCTCGCGTCTGCAGCACTGGCAGCTCCTGCTCCTGAACTCTTACTCTCTTCGTCAGTGACTTTTGTTTGATCGTTCGTCAAAAACGTCTTGAAATCTTTTAGTCCGCTCTTCATCTCTTCCGCCCTCTGGATTAACTTGGCAGCTCTGCCAGTATCCACAAGCTTATGGGGAGTCTGAAGTGGAATATCTAACAGAAGTCGCTGGCATTCCTCAAATTTCTGTTTGAATTCTTCAGCCAGCTCGGGTGTTTTGAATTTTGCTGCCAGCTGCTCTAGTTTGGCATCGCCATCAGAAAAATCACTAGCCAACCACATCCAGGCCCTGTCCGACCCGGAGAGGGGCTTCAGGTGCATGGTGGTGGTGATCCAGTGGTTGGCACACACCTTCAGCACCTGCTCTCTCCGCATCAGCATTCTCAGTTTGCCATTAACTTCGTTTTTGAGAATTTTTAAGTTCCCCAAACCCCTTTCTTTCCACTGACTTATCTCAGCATCAAACCTAAACAATTTGACCCGCTGTGAGTAAAGAACTTTCTCATCTTCTTCTCCTGTGACAAGCTCCACTTTCTCAGGCATCTGGACGACTGGTTCAAAATGGATATCGTCACTGTCCTCAGTCTTATAGGCGTCATCATCTTTCTCAAGGTCAGCACAAGTGTCGGCTTTATCAGCCATTTTACTACTTTGTGATGAGAATAACTTCTCTCCAGCACCTGAAAAGCCCTTGAAATTGGGGTCTTTTTTGCCAAACTGAAACCCCTCTCCTGAATTTGATTTTGCAAGATCTGCAAAGGTAAAAGTGCTGCCAGTTTGACCAAGAACCACAGCACTCCCGTCTTTCTGACCACCAGCATCCTGAGCCTGACAACCAGCATCATTTCCAAAGGGCTTTTCACTCTTCCTCCCCTGACTTCCCGGCTCCTGAATGCCAAATTTAAACCCCCCGTCAGCAGACACAGGGATTGAAAAACTAAATCCTTCTTTTGTTGACTTAGAGTCTGTATTAGAAGAACTCTGAAATGTAAATGAAGGTGTATTTTCTTGATCCACACGCCCAAATTTAAATCCTTGTTCTGCACTGCCAAACTTAAAGGCTTTTTCTGAAAAGTTACTTTTAAATCCTGTTCCCACCTGACTTCCAGAAGAGTCATCTGCCTTAGTTGTTGAGCCCAAAGCGAAAGTTGAAGGTTCTTCTGCAACAGGTTTATGGGCCGGTTGAGAGACATCACAAGCCACACATTTTAAGGAAGAACCCTCATTTCGCACAAAGCAAACGCTGCAGTCCCACTGTCCTTCCTTCTTGGTGAACATCCCTTCAAGCCCACTCTTTGGAGCCTTGCTTGTGTCTGAAGCGCCAAACTTGAAAGAGGCAGGTGCTGGGACAGAAGAAGCAGGTAAACTCTGTTTTCTTGGATTCTGACAAGCCACACACTTTGTAGAACTTCCTTCATTTCGTACCAAACAAACGCTGCAGTCCCACTGTCCTTCCTTCTTGGTGAACATCCCTTCAAGCCCACTGCTTGGAGGCTTGCTCGTCTCTGAAGATGCAGGTGCTGGAGCAGCAGAGGCGGGTGGACTCTGACAAGCCACACACACAGCCGCACTTGCCTCATTTCGCACTAAGCACAGACTGCAGTCCCACTGTCCTTCCTTCTTGGCGAAAACGCCTTCAAATCCACTCTTTGGAGCCTTGCTTGTGTCTGAGGCACCAAACTTAAAAGAGGCAGGTGCCGGGACAGCAGAAGCAGGAAAACTCTGTTTTCTTGGATTCTGACAAGCCACACACTTTGCAGAACTTCCTTCATTTTGTACCAAGCAAACGCTGCAGTCCCACTGTCCTTCCTTTACTGAAAACACAGATCTGAAATCACTGCTGGCAGGCTTAGGAAGATCTCCCTGGCCAAATTTAAAGGAAGGCTGCTGAACAAGTGAAGACCCACTTCTGTTAGCAGACTTTGTACTCTGACATGCAATGCACCTAGATACAGTGGGTTCATTTCTTACTAAACAAATACTGCAATCCCAGTGACCTTCTTTCTTTGGAGTCATCAACGCAAATCTATCTGGAGTATTTTCTGAGCCAGGTTTAGGAGTGGAAACAGTTTCAACTAATGGTGAGCCAAGGAGATCTTTACTGCTTGGGTTTAGATTTTGGCAGGATACACATTTCTCAGCAGTTGCGGCATTCTTTAATGAGCAGCTGTTACAATGCCACCAAGACCCTTCTTTCTTTGCAACCTGAAATTCAAAGTTCATGTTTCCGGCAGCAGATTTGCCAATATCCTTACTGTCATGACCCGTGGGTTCTTTTACAGTTCTTGTAGACTGACTGGAGGTTGTGGCTCTGTTTGTTCCTGAGGCTTTTAACATGCTCTGGGCCTCTTCAAACTTGCACTTAAAAAGTGCTGCCTCCTCGGGTGTCTTGAATCTAATAGCAAGCTGTTCTGGTTTGGGCGACTCGTCTGCATAGTCCAGAGCGTACCAAACAAAGGACCTGTCCGAGCCAGCGTTGGGCGCCAGGGCCATGTCTGGGCTGATGTAGTGATTCGCACAGATTTTCAACACTTGCTCGCGTCTCATCAGTAGGCGGATTTTACCGGAGGTTTTGTGCCGTAGTATCTTTACGTTGCCAATTCCACGCTCCTTCCATTCTCTTGATCCTGCATCAAAGCGATACAACTTGGCACGATTGCAGAAGAACTCTTCCTCATCCTCCTCACCAGTTCTCACTTCAATCTTATCGGGAAGAGGCACCACCGGCTCAAAGTGAGGGCCGTCGTCGTCCTCGTCCCCGTGCGCACTACCCCCATCAGTGTCATGACTCTTGTTGGCCGGCTCTGCGGCAGGCGTTCCAAACACTGATTTCCCTGGACCGTGGAAAGTAAACATATCATCACTGCGTCGAAAACCAGAATTCTTTTGCTGATTTGGGCCCATGTTTTCAGTAAATGAAATTCCAGGCACATTTTTGCTTCCAAAATTGAATGTATTTCGAGGTCCAATGGTCTGAGCAGCTTTTGGTCCACTGTAGCTATCTCCTTGCAAAGGTTTGTCTGAAGTCAGGAGACCTAAAAGGCTTTCACTATTAGTGTAAGTCGTAGAAGGGGGCTGTCCCACAACCTGCGGTGAGGAAAACGTGAAGTCGCCATCATTTGATTTGAAATTTGAATTAAATTTAAAAGGAGTTGGCTGTGATGTACGCACAGGTGCTGCCAAAGATGGCCCCATGCCTTCACCTGGCACGGGCTGGACAAAATTGGTTTTTCCAAATTCCATAACCTTAGATTCTGCAGATCTTGAAGCATGAGCTGCAACTGGAGGTTTCGTAAAATAACCTGGTTCTGGCAAAGGTGGATTTGTGCTTGTCTGTTGAACATTGTAATTAAAGTAATCATCACCCCTAGGTGATAGAATTCCTGTTGCAGGAGACTCAAAACGCAATGGGGGACCATACATCTCTTGAGAGAACATACAAGCAGACGAACTCTGCACTGGTGGTGTGTGCATCTGCTGTGAGTAGGCGTAGATATGCTGCTGAGGTGGAAGCCTATTCATGCCATAAACTGGTCCCTAGAAAAAATAAAATAAAGCGCACATTTTTGTAGGTTGTCTATAAAACTATAGCTTAACTAGATACAATCCAATTCTCATAAACCTCAAGCATGAGTACAGGGTCAATAATCACTAGGGCATACAGTGCATCCTTAAGAGAAGACACTTCTACATTACTACAAAGATACTTACAGCTCTAGTCCTTGGCATTTAATGAAAATTGCCTTAACTAATGACAGCACCTTAAAAACCTAATTCTCCTACAATAGATCCATAGAATAAATACCTTCCTCACTCCTAAACAAGGTGTCCAATGATGTTAACAGTGATGATGATGACAATGAGGACTAACATTTGTTAACGTGCCAACTGGGCACAGTTCTAAGCACTGTACATATATTATCTCATCTTAATATCCTCGAACACGTTATGAATTAAGGCATTATTATCCTCATTTTACATATGAGGCAACTAATGCAT
The DNA here is from genome assembly GCF_002837175.3 of Physeter macrocephalus. Classification (NCBI taxonomy): domain Eukaryota; kingdom Metazoa; phylum Chordata; class Mammalia; order Artiodactyla; family Physeteridae; genus Physeter; species Physeter macrocephalus. Next base: position 25,211,607 of record NC_041225.1, read on the forward strand.
AGAGAAGTTAAGAACTGAAAAGCCAGGGCCTAGAGGCACCCAAGCCCGGTGTCTTTGCCCAGCTCTGCTGGATGCCAGTCTCCGTGGACACTTGGTCACAGCGCCCCAGGCCTGCAAGTTACACACAGCGCTCCAGTGAGGACATCACAGTCCTGCTTCTGTCACGACCGAATGACGAAGGACCCACCACCACCCCAATTTAAAAATATTCTAGATGTTCACACTTATTGTAACATAGAAATTAACTGAGAAACATACTTCTATATATGGAGAGAAATTTAAAATATCTGTTATCTGGTGGGACATTTAAGTTTTAATGCTGAACTACTTCTTGAATTTCTCTGTAGGAAGCCTGGACAATTAAAAAGGAGATACTTATAAATGTATAAATTATTCCTTTGTTACCTTTGTGGGAGTAACATTAGCTGCTGGTCTGAGTAGATACTGGGAATTATATGCTGGTGACTGACTATAATACATTGAATGGCCAGTAGTTGCAACTAAAAAAAAAAAAAGAAAAGAAAAGAAAAAATAAGAAAGAAAACACTGTTAAAAAAAGTCTATGCTGCAGTTAGGACTATCTAGGCAAGAACTATAAATACAAAAGCAGTAGAAATCAAAGAGAGATTTAACTACATAGATTTTTTTTTAAATTTCTATACATCAAAATACATCATCATAAAGATCATCAAATGACAAACTAGGAGTCACTGCTAGGTGTGACACAGGAGCGAGAGCAGCAGCAGGGTGGTCAGCAAGAGCAGTCCCCACAACAAGCACCACAAGGAGCCAAGGCGAGCGGTGGGGCCGCTCCCTGAGAAAGAGGGGCACGGCGGGAAGGCACAGTCGTGCCGCGTCAGAAGCACGGGGGATACGCTAGCCACAGGAAGGGCTGAAGGAACCAAAACGCACATGATGGCCTCAGGGCCACATTTTTGAAGTGAGCCTTGGAAATCTGCAGAATGACAAGGCTGCATTTTTTAAACTCAAGCTGAGAACGTTCAGGTCAAAAATCACCTAACAAATTCATGCAAAGGATCTCACAAGTTAACACAAAATGTGTTCCCTGGCTTAATAAAAAGGGCATAGCATGACTGACACTCATGCTGGTGTCCAAACTATCTGCTCCATCTGTTTTGTGTGTGTGTTATCAGGAAACCAGCAACTAGAAGACACTCATGTTGATGGTAAAAACAACCAACAATCATTTGCTTGATCTGTTTTAAGAAAGTTTTACCAGAAAACAAAACAACTTAAAGATCATTTATACCTTTACACAGAAGAGGAAGCAGAAATTGTGACCCAAGAGGTGCTGGACAGCTGATTGTGGAAAGCCCTGAAAAAGACCCAGTAAAGGCGAGCCAGGCTGTCTGTCCTCTCTGCAGTTACCAGAGAAACAGAGCCACTGCAGAGGCCCAAGCCTGAGCGTGGAAAACTAACGGGCTGCCTGATGATGGCTACCATGACATATTCTGGGGAGAAAACAGGCAAAGAACACAGAACAAGATGATGGATATAAGCCAAGAATCATAAAGTCTGAAACTTAACTGGTGACTTTATCAGGGATAGTGAAAAAAAGTACTAAAAACATCCTATAGAAAAAAGGCACCCAATGAACAGATAACTCATGAAACATAAAGGATTATAAAGTGTTGAGCATGCCTAGTACTAAAAAAACAAAAACTTAAAAGCTGGTATTATTTTTGTTTTTAAAAATAGGCAAGTTTTTTTTTTGTTTGGTTTTTTTTTTTTGCGGTACGCGGGCCTCTCACTGTCATGGCCTCTCCCGTTGCGGAGCACAGGCTCCGGACGCGCAGGCTCAGCGGCCATGGCTCACGGGCCCAGCCGCTCCGCGGCATGTGGGATCTTCCCAGACCGGGGCAGGAACCCGTGTCCCCCGCGTCGGCAGGCGGACTCTCAACCACTGCGCCACCAGGGAAGCCCTAGGCAAGGTTTTTATAAGCTGGTAATAGCAAACACTTGGCAAGAGTGCAAAGAGACAGGCACTACCAGATACTGGTGGTAAGAGTGTAAAACCAGCACAGCTTCTCAGGAAAGCAATTTCCCAACACAAGAAATTTTACAAAACCCTAAAATCCTACGACTGTGTTCACAGCATCATTTACAATAGCAACAACTGTAAATTTAAAAATAAGGGAATAAAATCTGCAGAGCTTCCACATGATGGATACCTTGTATTCATTAACAGTACTGTCAAAAAAACATTGAGTAGTAAACTGCTCAGAACTTAAATATTTAAAAACAGGCTACTCATCTCCATACAACGTGATAAAGTTCTCTAATATACAGAGAGAGGACCAGAAGGAAATGCTCCAAAATGTTAGCAGAACTCTGTGTGATATGGTTAGTGTTTAGTTTTCTTTACACTGGTCAGTACTTCTGAGTATTTCTTTATTATAAGCTTATTAATTGTTTTTTAATCATCTTCTTTTAAAAAGACAAGGACCATCGTGGCACATCTGCACTTTCATTAAGAAAAACAGTCTGTGAACAAAGGAATGGGAATCAGGAGACCTGAGCTCTCCTCTCAGGGCCACAAAGCTGCCTGCGACTTTGTCAAGTAGCCACTTGGGGTCTCCATTTTTCTCACTTGTAAAATGAGGATGTGCTGCTTCTACCCATTTCATAGAGTAAGTGCAAGAATAAAATGAGACAATGTGAATGTTATGCTTATATGTATGTGTAACAACCAGAAGACCTGTTATGCCGGTACAAAGAAGAAGAAAACAGAACTTGTGACCCACAGGTGCCAAATGATGACTCCACACAGCACTCAGAGAGCCCAGGAGAAAGCCAGCCAGCTTGCCTATCTTCTGTAGTCAAGGCTCTACGCAGTGCACAGGGTTTAGGTAAACAATGTTTAAACCCTGACTTCTCATATATTTATCTATGACTTACATACAACATTTAGTGAGTTTGACTTCACAAAGATTTTTCTATTACTTTGCGTGCACTTGGAGGACACTTACGAGAGGACCGTGAGTCTGCCTCAAGTATGGCCCTATGGACCATCACACAAATGTATGAAACTAGGCCACACCATTCTGAATCTTGTCTTGAATTAAAACCAATTAATCTAATTACCAACATTTCAGCAATCTGTCTCGTGAAAGAAACCTATTTTCCCCATCACTCTGGCTGCCTTGGGACAAGTGGCTTTAAAGTTATAGCACCAGAGTTGGAACCCTGGCTCTACCAATAACTATGTATACAATAATGGGTAAGTTACCTAACCCTTCCAAACCCATTTCCTCATCTAAAAAATGTGGATTCATAATGATATCCACCACTCTGGGTCACTGTCATTAAATAAAATTACATACACAAGCACCTTGGCACACAGACAACCACAGGAGACACAGTCCGTACCCTTTGGTTCATTAGGTGTTTAATGCATATTCTAAGTAAATGCCTAACGCACACCCCCCCACACACAAATGCTCACAATAATCATGTGATGCAAAGTATTAGTTCCAGGTTTCAAACAACCTGGCTCAGAGAGGTAAGTTAAGAGAGCACAACCTAAAAATCCAGTATGCTCTAGCTCCACACTCTTTCCTTCTATATATGACCATAGTATTTCAAAATAAAGGTTTCCCATGACTGTCATACCTCTCAGTATGTCATCAAAATAATTCCCAAGACGTTTAAGTTCTTAATTAGGCATCTCTCAATGAATAACACTGTCAGTTAACATTTTTTCAATCATAAGGCATAGTTCCAACTCAGTCTCAGCTCCTCTGAGATGTGCATTAAAAGGTTCTTTAAGCCTTTAGCCTTTATATAAACAGGATCAGATAAACCTTGTTTTGTTTCTGCTTCGAGGTACAGAAATCTTGGTAATACCAAATACAGCTTAAGTAACATATAGGCAGACATAGACAGACATGTATATAGATAAATGTATACAGACAAGGTGATTTCACAAGTTACCTGTTCAAAGGAGGAGAAAGTACAGACTTCACTAATACCTGGGAGTATCCAGTTGCCAACTCACCTGTTAGCGGGGCCCCATGAAAATTCTGTGACCCCTGATATCCATCAGGCACTGAATCTGGTCCATAATTCTCTGTAGGCCAACGATGAGGGGACCCTGAGTTACCGCTATTTAGTTTCAACTCCTGCATTTCTTTCTGTTGGAAGAGGAAACAATTTTAAGCAATTCTATCACGGCAGATACAGTGCTAGAGCAAACTTAATACTTGATGCCTTTTAAGAGATTCTATACTCCAGTAGGATCTGAGTACCAGGTGCTGATATAAAACATGATCCTTAATTTGTCAAAGCTTGTTATTTGCTCCCATTCTTTCACTCCTTAGTACCATTACCTAATTCATTCATTCTAGAGTCAGCTCTAACCTAAACAATGGCCTCATCTCCCTTTCCATTCTGCATTGGCTTAATCTTTCTGAAGTTCAGCTCCAGCCAAGACACTTACCTGCTCAAAAAAACAAGTACCTACGAAATGAACTTCTTTCTTCGACACTGCCGGTGCTCAGCGGCATCACCCCAAACGCCCTTCCAGTGCCTCACTGCACCTGCTCTGCTCTTCAGTCCACCTGGACTGCTCTACACCCCACATTCCCTCCCAGACTAGCTTCCCACTCAGCCGCATACGCGGTGCCAAACACTGCCAACCTCTCAAAGTAAAGCTCAAATGCTCTACTGGGAAAGGGAAAACTACTAACATTTGCTCGGAATATATTACCTATAGTATTCTGTATATATTATGTATATACATTGTATACACTGATACATTCCAGACAATATACTTACGCTCTTAGCTCTTAATTCTTACAAAGTTCCAAACCGGCAGACATAATGCGTTCCAATGACACCTAGTGGTCAGCAATCAGATCCATCACTTTGTAGACAACCAAATGACAACGCCCTCCCCAACCCCAGAACCTACAAAGCAGGCACTTTTCAGGAATAGTAAAATTAACAAATGAGGTCAGAGACAAATCCAGAATGTCTGCTCTCTTCTTCTAGAAGTGTTTTAGAGGGAATTCCCTGGCAGTCCAGTGGTTAAGACTCAGCGCTTTCACTGCCGTGGCCCCGGGGTTCAATCCCGGGTCGGAGAACCAAGATCCCACAAGCCGCCAAAAAAAAACAAAAGTGTTTTAGGAAAAGAAATTTCCTGAAAACCGTAACTCTTGAGGTGAAAAATATCTTGAATTTCTTTCACCTACTGTGTCTAGTCCAGATGTTACACATCCAAAAATAAGAGACTGATGGAATCAACTGGAAAACTTTACTGGTCACTACTGGTATCTGGACCATAGATTCAAATATGCAATTAAAGCTATAAACATAATTTTAAAAATTCAAACAACTAGAACATATGATGAAAGCCAGTTTCAACAATTCTCGCTCACTTTACAGATGAGAAGCCAAACAGACAGAAAGCTAAGGAACTCCCTGACCCAAGATCATTCAATGGCAGTTAGTACTAGAACTCAGCTTTCTAGGCACATGGACTAGTCCTCCACTACTAGTGCTTCCAAGAATACAATGTTGGGTACCAGAAACCTACATGCTAAGTATGTAATATCATAACGGGCCATGATTATAGAAAATTAACATACAAAATCTTTGTGCAGGGACTTCCCCGGCGACACACTGGTTAAGAATCCGCCTGCCGATGCGGGGGACATGGGTTTGATCCCTGGTCCGGGGAGATGCCACATGCCGTGGAGCAGCTAGGCCCGTGTGCTACAACTACTGAGCCTGTGCTCTAGAGCCCTTCAGCCATAATTATTGAAGCCCGTGCGCCCCAGAGCCCGTGCGCTGCAACTACTGAGCCCATGAACCGCAACTATGGAAGCCCGTGTGCTCCGGGGCCTGTGTGCTGCAACTACTGAGACCGAGTGCTGCAACTACTGAAGCCGACACACCTAGAGCCTGTGCTCTGCAGTAAAAGAAGCCACTGCAATGAGAAGCCTGCGCACCACAACGAAGAGTAGCCCCTGCTTGCCACAACTAGAGAAAGCCCACGCGCAGCAACGAAGACCCAGCACGGCCAAAAATAAGTTTAAAAATTGAAACAAAAAAACTGTGCAAATTCAAAAGTGCAAAAAATACAAATAGTATTAAGTGTCACAAATTGCTGACGCCAGTGCAATAGTCATACACATACCAATACTTCCTTGCTGTAACTTCAGAAGTATGAATGATTTAGTTCTGGTCAATGAGCGTGAAACAACTTACCTGTACTTCCAATTTCAAAGAAGTAAATCTCCTTTGAGTGTTATAGTTAAGGTCACTTCCATAAAGTTAAAATAAAATCATGTTCACATAACTATTTCTTTACATAATTAAGTCAAATTCATATGAAATATTAAAAAGATAAAGAGACCTTTTGAAATTTAGACCACTTGTGAGGTCTTAGCTATAAATTTAACATACACAACCACAGTCAGTCTGAGACAAACTCACAGACCAACGTATGAAGAGTATATTTCACTAGTTCAATGCAATCACCTGGGAACCTCCTCTATGCCAGAAACAAGGCTATGTTTTGGATATAGGAGTCTCCACCTTTGAAAGGTTCGTATCTAGTGGAGGACGCAGACACTTAAGTAGTTTCAAAAATATGCTAAGTGTCAAGACGAAAGCACGTAAAACACAGTATGATTCTACAGTCACACGGCAAAGGAACATTTTGAACAGTTTTAGAAATAAGTGAGAAAGTGGGCAAGGAAGGAATCTGGAATAAGAGAGGCACAGTTTAGAGAAATCAAGTGATTTACCTTAATGGCCTCTACTTGTTGGCAGATCATTTTCAATAAAGAATTTTGATCTTCTGCCCATGGAGGTGGTGTTTTGGGAGAATACTGAAAAAATAACAACAAAAAAGTACTTAAAACATTTAGAACAGAAACAGATTCCACAGTGGAGTGACTCATTTCTTCCCCACTTACCTTATAACTTTTATTTGGTGACAGAGAGTATTTGGTGGGAGACGGTGTAGAATGTTTTATTTCTGAATCTGCATTTCGCAAAGAACCATTTCTATAAAGAGGCCCTCCTTCACTGAAGTCATCGAGCTCCTGCATGACTAAATTCAGCATCTCTTTTACAGAGTCCAGGGGCGCGGGCAACTAAAAACAAAAGGCATGACTCAACGGCTTTAGCCTGCAAAATCATCAAAGTAAGAACTCTCTCTAAACTAAACACAGATTTTTTTTTCTTACTAATTTACATTTTTCACTTTTATGTAACAAGCACATTATACTTTATGTAACAACAAACATGAAACTGCTGTGTCATCAAAGGCTTCCAACCCTCAAGTCCATGCTGTTTCTATCCCTCCTGTTAGCCACAGTAATGGCAGAGCAATGTTAAATGGGGGAGCTTTTCCATGTGAACAAAATAAGTTACTGACGTTTACTAACTGATTTTGAATATGAGGAGAAACAGAGATGTTGGAATGCACCAAACATAAATCCTAATCCAAGAGCAGCAACACAAACTAATCAACAAAACAGGTGGAAGGTTGAATGTAGTTAAGGTTAATACCATCGCAACAGCCTCAAACTGCTGACAGCTGGGAAAAGGTAGTCACATCAGATGGTCAAGATGAGAGAAACACTCTCAAGTAGTCAGCCACCACCTTTAATTTCAGTGATGTGTTTAACTGCGAAGTCCATGCAGAACTAGTCCTTAGGTGGCAATATTGGTTGATTTCATTGACAAGATAACAAAAATAAACGCGTGCCTTGGAAACCTCTTCTAATTCCCTAACAAGCATTTTTTGTAAGAGTATACACTTAAATGCCCAAGTTTAAAAAAAACACACACACCCCACCCCGCCAAACCTAAGGCAAAGCAATGCTAATTAAATATTTAAACACCCTCCCTTTTGCACATTAATAAGGCACCACTAAGCATTTTTGAAATTACCAAAATATAAAACCAAGGCAAAAGTACTTATCAAAATAATAAGAAAGTATAAACAACCTACAACTTACTTTCTTAACCACTGAGAGATCTGAATCACTGTCATCTAAAATCTTTATCAGGTAGTCTCTGGTCTTTCTCAGGTAATTTTTGCATTCTTCTTGTTCTTCAGAAGAAAGCGCATCATTTTCAATGTCTTCTGCTTTTCTGTGAAAAATCTATACACAGAGTGCTTTTATGAAAAATTATGTTTTAAAACAAAAACCTTTTAATTCAAGTACCACACTACTTACCAGTGCAAGATTCCAATAAGACACTACATTATTAATAGATTCAAAAGCAGCCACAGCATCGTCTATATTTCCATTAACTGCATCCAATATAGCACATGTTATGTGTGCTTCCTCTTCATATTCACCCATTTCAGATGCCTAAACATATTGGATAACTTTTAGTCAAATTGCCTCTACCCAGAATATCAAACCCAAATGATTTCCCAAAGATTTTATACGATCTAATGAGATTAGCATCTCAGTACTCTTCTGCCATAGAAAACAAGACTTCCATGAAATAGCCAAGCAACAAATTTAAGCAGTTTATACTTCCATTTCTTTGTTTATAAACTGGAAATCCACATTTCCAGTTAGTTCACAAAGGGATCCTCCATTACCTGAATGTCTGCACTATGAAAATGTTTAAACAGAGGGTCAATAGGTTCAGGGATACTGCTCTTCTTTTTGAGTATCTTCAACAATGGCAAAACCTTCTTCCAGTAATGAACACTTCTGCCTATGTATTCTCGTTGATCATAAAAAGAATTAAGACCACTGCCCTAGAAAAATACAAAGTTAGAAGAGACACAAACGATCAAATCCAAAAATTCATTTATAGATGGTCTGAACAACTGCTTAAAATTTCAAATCAAGGCAAAACAGAATCTCAAAAGTCATATGCTCACCTTTCCAAATACTGGAATAACTAACCACTTTAATACCAGTGATCATTCTAGAACCAACTTTTACACACTTTCAATGACACTAATCAGGCAGCCCACATTTTTTTTTTTTTTTTTTTGTGGTATGCGGGCCTCCCTCTGCTGTGGCCTCTCCCGTTGCGGAGCACAGGCTCCGGACGCGCAGGCTCAGCGGCCACGGCTCACGGGCCCAGCCGCTCCGCGGCATGTGGGATCCTCCCAGACCGGGGCGCGAACCCGGTTCCCCTGCATCGGCAGGCGGACGCGCAACCGCTGCGCCACCAGGGAAGCCCCCAGCCCACATTTTTTTAAAGTTGCTATTTTTAGATAGCCGAAATCTGCCACTCTTATAGGTGCCACAGTTTGGTCAAAGGGCTAAACTAATCTAATCTTGCCACAGAACAGACCTCAACTACTTAGCAAGAGATCTATAATGCCCTTACCTACAGAGCCTTGTGCCACCAAACACATAAAAAAATCTTCAGGCTGGACAATATTTATCATAAGGTAATTATAAGTAATAATAACAATGGCTAATACTTATGTAACATTTACTGTGCCAGGCACTCTTCTAAGCACTTATATATTAACTAAACTAACTAGTGTGTGGCAAGATTAAGAAAATACGTTTCACCCGACATAATATGAATAAGCTGCTACTGTTTTTAAAACTGAAAGGCTTTCAATGTAAAGTCTGTGATTTTAAAAAATGACAGTAATGCTCTTAAAAACTGCTTCCACTTCAGTGAACTCACCGTTTTCTGAAGGCACTTTGCCCAGTGCACAAGTAGAGCAGGCTGAAGGCCATGTTTTTCCTGGCCCCTTAGAGTGTTTATGTCATGCTGAACTAGAAGTCGCAATTTTGCTGAGGTTCCAGGTCTAAAAAAAGTTTTATTTAAAAAAATTGATTTATAAACATGCAGTTCAACACTTACACGTATGTTAATCATCACATGATAATTAAAAATTAAAACTTCACATGAGAATTAAAGTCCCTAGGCAATAAGTCAAAGGAGTATTTTTGACTACTTACATTGCTTTTCTGTGGATTAGATTACCAACTGCATCCCACCAAGATTTCTGTCTTTCTGTGAAAAGCTGTTTACACACAGGAAGTGGCAAGCACAGAGGCTGATAGAAGCTGTAGTGAGAATTACACTTCTCTTTTAATTGTAAGTGGCTGGTATATATTACTCCAAGTAGAAATACCTGTTTTATTTAAAGAAAAATCAATTTAAGTAGAAAAAAATCAAACAATACTCATAATATTTAAGTTGTTAAAATCTCTGCTTACTTCAAGATCTAAAATACATATTGATTCAGGTGCATTTGTTTCAAGTCTTGAGGTTTCCTGGGGCAAATGATGAAAAAGCTGTTTTAGCCATTTTCTAATTGCAGGTAAGGCAGGCAATGAATTCCATTGTAAGCCAAGCCAGGTGAGGTGCTGAAGACTACCATTATGTGCTCGAATGGCACCTGAAATACAAAAAAAAAAAAAAAAAGTTGGCTTGAGGTTTTGGAAATCTTGTGTCCCATCAGTTTTGCCAACATAAACAACTGACTCATATTAAATGTACCTTAATTTTATAACTGCTTTTCTATATCAGAGCACAGGGGAAATCTATGATAAGCAAAGTCTTATGTTCTTATTAAAAGTATTCAAACTCCATCTAGGAACTTTAATAAAGACAGTTATGATGGAAAACGTTCTTTTGAAGTCCATCTAAGAAGAAAAAAGAGCCTCACTAGAACTCAATAAAACAAAATCTACTGATAGAGGTAAAATAAAGAATAGCCACCCAGTAAGAAATCTTGAAACAATAGATTTTCCTTTCAGTAAAGAAATATTAAAACAATGGGATACCACTACATTAGTCCATTAGGATAATAAATAGATCTTTTCCTCTACAAGAAATTCAATACTAAAAAAGTTATGGGCTTCGGAAAGCATAAAGAGGTACAAGTTTTCTTGCAATATGGCAATTTGCAAGAGACTTAAACATGTTCATCAACTTTAATCCCAGTAATTCTGTTTTTAGGAATCTCTACGGAAAAAATTGAAATGGAGGCACTTTAAAGTTTTCATCAGTATTTTAATATAAGTGAAAAAACTGCAAACATCTTCGATATCCAACAATAAAAAGTGGCAAACAAATTATGGCTACTTCACTAAAAAGATCATATTGCCACTAAAAGTGGTATTTAGAGAGACAGGATGAGAAAGAATTCATGAGACTAATCATGTGTACAGTTATAAACAACTATTTACAAGAAAAACATATGCCACCACTATGGCTACCTCAACCCCTCATACTACCCCAACCCTTCAAAAACGCTGCAAGGAATACAGGAAAATATTAAGTCATTATTTCTGGGTAATGAGATTATGGGCAATTTATTCCCCTTGTTGCTATTATCTGTCTCCTAGTATAAAAGGATTAAAATGCAAAATGTTTCCTTAGAAAGATACAACTTACCAACATCATATCGAGCCAAATCCTCAGGATCTGGTGCTTGTACATCAAGGGTTCCAATATCATCCCTACCAAGGAAAGATCTATCCTTAGGTGACTGACTAGAAAAGAGAGCATCATATAAAGCAGACTGCCCACTTTCATTGGCAAAGGATTCTACAACCTCTTTTAAAAAGTCTTGCTTGTCACGACTTAGGTTTAGCAGCATATGCCCTGAAAAACAAATTATTTCCATCATTTAAAAAACACAGATTGTTTTTATTCATCTCTCTCAATAGTTCATTCACATACCCTACGGGGAAATAACATGACTATCTCAGACCCAGCCCTCCAGCCCAACAACCACAGCTGGACCCAAAAGGGTGCTGATGCGAAAAATGAACAGAATACAGGTGTAACAGTATCTGTATCTACGTTCTAGAATAAAAGGAAAGAAAAAAATGTGTGCGAAAAATACCAAAAGGATTTCCATTTTAGATGGAAATGTGCGGGATTCAAGTGGCCACAGGAGAACAGGACCAAGCTCAAATTTTCTGACCTGATAAACCTGGCTAGTCAGAATCATCCTTTAAAAAGCTTAAAAAATTTCTTTTTTTATTTCCAGGCCTCACTCCCAGAGACTCTGATTCCACAGATTTGGGGTGAAGAATCTATTTTAAAAACGCTCCTTGGATGAAGTTCTAGGTTACATTACAACATGGATGCACCTTGAAAACACTATGCTAAGTGAAAGAAGACAGTCACCCAAAGACCACACTTTGTATGACTCAATTTATATGAACTGTCCAGAACAGAGAGATATAAAGAGACAGAAAATTAGTGGTTGCCTAGGACGAGGCGGGGTCTGGAGGGAAATGGGGAGTGACTGCTAACAGGTACGAGGTGATGAAAATATCCTAAAATTGTGGTGATGATTGCACAACTCCATGAACATACTAAAAAACCACTAAACTGTACACTTAAAATGGGTGAATAATATCATATGTGAATTTTACACAATCAAGCCATTTTTTAAAAAAAACGTGGAGTAATTCTGCTGGTCAGTCAGGTTTGGTTACCGCCAGACCATTATCTCTCTGAAAATTTGCAAAGACAAACCCAGTAAGGCCCAGATCAAAGACAGTAAAACAATTTCATTTCACAAACTGTGCAAAGGTAGAAGGGACACCTAAGGAAAAAACAGAAGGTCACTTCTTCAAGGACTCAAAGTCTGTCTCTCACAAAAAAGTAAGCTGTGGGACAGAGGGGCCTTGATCAACAGTCTACCCACAGACAACAACTTATAGCTACTCTGATTTAAGACCACTTCTTAATGCTTAACAAAGTTCTTTCAACTTTATATGAAAACTGCTTCTTATAGAAACATTTCCCCATGGAGTCTTCAGTTCACTGCTTGATTCACTGCTTGCATGAACACCTGCAAGTTTCTGCCTTAACAAAGCCAGATAGTCTGTAACAGACCTTTAGGATCCATCCCAGACAGTCAAAACTGGGAATAAATATAAAAATTCCAAGAGCCTAACAGAATGTGAATATATACCTTCTATCTCTGTTACCATGATGTCAGTTCCTTAAGGGAGAGATCCACAACTTTTTCATCTTTATATCCCCCATAGTAATGTCTTATAAGCAACTGGTGAGTAACTTATTCTTAGTTCAGAAAGTGCTTTAAAATATTCTGGATGGAGGGACTTCCCTGGTGGCACAGTGGTTGAGAATCCGCCTGCCAACGCAGGGGAGAAGGGTTCAATCCCAGGTCTGGGAAGATCCCACATGCCGCGGAGCAACTAAGCCTGTGTGACACAACTACTAAGGCCTCACGCCACAACTACTGAAGCCCGCGCGCTCTAGGGCCCACATGCCTACAACTACTGAGACCGTGTGCTGCAACTCCTGAAGCCCACGCGCCTAGAGCCCGTGCTCCGCAACAAGAGAAGCCACCGCAATAAGAAGCCCACGCACCACAACGAAGAGTAGCCCCCGCCTGCCACAACTAGAGAAAGCGAAAAATAAAATAATTTTTAAAGCTTTTTTTTTTTACAGGAAAAAAAATATTCTGGATGGAGGCTCTAGCAGCTAGATTAAGGGGGGGAGGGGGGTAAGGAGTTTCTCTACCCGGGAGCAAACAATATTTGTTCCCTTTAAAGAATATATAATTTCTTATCATTTTTTCTGTATCTCGCTCCCTAATCCAGTATGGCAAAGAGAAACAAATGATTATGACAAATTATCTCCTGGACAGAGAGAAGATACTATCATAAGATGTGCTCGAACAGAAATTTTCTTCTTTTTAAAATAATATCAGTTAAACATTACTATTACCTGATTGGCTCAGACGATCACAGGCCATCATTTCCAGTAGATTTTGTCCAGCTTCTCCTTTTATAAATTTAATCTTTGGTCTTGGAACCTGATCATTTTAGAATCAAAAATCTTAATTTAGTGATACTCACATTTTTAATAGTAAGATGTTCCTTTCTATTACACTGTACTTTTTCGATAAAGAATAAACAGCCAATGTTAAACAGAGTTGGAAATCTAACTGCAAAACACTCGGAACCAAGGAATTTAGATAATCTATAAAACATGCCTACGAAGAACACTTTTGAGAAATTACTTTCTACTCAAAGCACATTCAAGTTACAGCTGGGGAAACAGGAGTACTTGGTTAGAGACCTTTTCTACCCTGCATAAACAGGATGAGAGCAGTGGAAGAGATGACAGCTCTCCATGATCTGGCACGGGTGGGCCCATACTTGGAAATGCCCCACTGTGGACAGCACATTTCCAGAGAATAATCTGAGATACCACTGGGATAACTGGGACAACCAAGAGAGTAAAAGGGCTCCAAGCCATATCCTATGAAGAAGAGCTGGAACAATTATGAATAAACAGAATGGTGAAAAGACGACAGCTGCCTTCAGATATTAGGAAAATTATCTTGTAAAAGAAGGGCTAGACTTTTTAATAGCACCGAAAGAAAAAAACACCACCAATGGGTAGCAGCTTGAGAAATATTTTTACTCCATATAAGGAAGCTGCAAGAACCAAATTATCCAAAAATGCAACAGGCTATCTTGAAAAGCAGCAAATGTCCATCGCTGAAAATGTTCGGTTCCAGACAATGAACACTTACTGGAGATATCCTAAAACTTAACTATATGGATGGTGGGTGTAACTGCTGTTACACCTCTAATAACTTTCTTTAATTGGTAGTGGGAGTATAATTTGGTACAACCTCTGTGAGGCTAGAAATTTGGCAATAGCTCTACAACTTATAAATGCATAGACACACTTTGATCCTGCCATTCTTCTCTCAAGAATTTATTCCACCCGCAAATTTTCACATGTGATATGGCATAAATTAGTCGTTGCAGAATTATTTTGAAGTAGCGTAGCAAAAAAGTAAAACCTGGTATCTTGGTTTTAGGGCACTGGTTTAAAGAAACGCCATCTATGGTACATCCATAGAATGAAAAAACATGCAAACGTCAGAACAAATGAGGGTCCTGTACTCATGCTATGTTTTCTGGGCTGATATGGAAATATCACCAAGATATATTTCATGGAAATAAAGCAAAATAAATAGAATGTACAGAATTTCTTCTTTCTGTATTTTCTAAGAAGAGTGTGTGTGCATAAAACATTTCTTGAAGAACTCATAAACTAACGACATTAGTTCCTCCAGGGAAGAGAAGTAAATGACTAAGGAACAGACACAGGACGGAGTTTTCACTGTATATTCTTACATGCCACTACAATATGAAACCATGTGAATATAACCACCTTTCCAAAGATAATTTTTCAAAATAAATGTATTACTTACGAACCTAAAAACATCTGATTTTGAATTTTAGAAACATTAGTTTGACCTATGCTTTTACCCAGAAGTTTTTTAAGCAGGAAGCCAAACTTAGTCGTCTAGAGATAGATGTTGAAGACCACAGAAAATAAGAAACAGAATGTGACATAATTCTTTTTGCTTTCAAACTGACCTCAATTCATGAAACTGGCACCCTTTCCAGAACTACTCAACCACTATCATTTGGGACCAGTAAATTAGTTATGAATGTACTCAGCCACATCATCTCAAATCAACACTTCCTCATCTTAATTAAAAGGTTTCAAAAGAGGGAATTCCCTGGCAGTCCAGTGGTTAGGACTCGGCGCTTTCACTGCCGAGGGCCCCAGTTCAATTCCTGGTCAGGGAACCAAGATCCCACAAGCTGCACAGTGCGGCCAAAAAAAGGTTTCAAGAGAGAATTTGCTTAAAGTCTAACTGAAACACAGACACGCAGATCTTCCTCAACTTACGATGGGGTCATGCCCCAATAAACCCGTAAGTTGAAAATATCCTAAGTTGAAACGCATTTAATACACCTAACCTACCACCTTCAACGTGCTCAGAGCACTTACATCAGCCTACAGTCGGGCAAACTCATCTAACGCAAAAAGCCCATTTATTATAAAGTGTTGAATATCTCACGTGATTGACTGAATACCGTACTAAAAATGAAAAGCAGGACTGTTGTTGTCTGGGTACAGATGGCTGTAAGTCCTCACGGTTGTGTGACAGATGGGGGTGCAGCCTGCTGCCACTGACCAGCGTCACAGGAAAGTATGTACCACGTATCGCCAGCCCAGGAAAAGATCAACATTCAAAGTACAGTTTCTACTGAATGCGTAGCACTTTCACACCGTTGTAAAGTTGAAAATCTGTACGTCGGACAATCATAAATGGGGGACTACCTGGACTCACTAGAACTACAGCAGTCCCCTGAGCAAGGGTCTGAAAACCCTACCATTGAAAAAGTTAGCCTCACGCAATCAATTAAGAGGGAGATTTAGTTTTTACTATTTAAAAAGGTCCAAGTTTAATACAATAAACTAATGAATACAAGAAAAAAGAAACAAACTCACAGATATATAGAACAAACTAGCGGTTACCAGTGGGGAGAGGGAAGGAGGGAGGGGCAAGGTATTGGTGGGGGGTTAAGAGGTGCAAACTATTGTGTATAAAATAAGCTACAAGGATATACTGTACAACACAGGGAATACAGCCAATACTTTACAATAACTATAAATGGAGTATAACCCTTAAAAATGGTGACTCACTATATTCTATACCTGTAACTTATTCAATACTGTACATCAACTATGCTTCAATTTTTAAAAGGCCAACGTTTAGAATGGTTGACTGTGTTAACTTAAAAATACACATTTTTTAAAAATTTAATACTTTAGTTTCCATTAAAAATAAGAAAACTGTCAGCTACTTGAGGATTCTATAAAAATATTAATCATAAGTACCTTTTAGTGCTTATATAAATTAGCAAACTTCATTAACTTCACTAATTTTCACTAAAATATATTCCTTATGAACCAAAATGCTTCCACTGAGCACACCGTAGCACTGTGGACCACAAATCAACAGGTTTTTAAAAGATCTAGGTAATATGAACTAGAAGGAGGAACATTCTCTAAAAGTAATTCTATAGTGAACCCCTTTTTTTTCTCTCAGGCAAAAGATTATTCTCCAAAGCTAACAATTTTTACAAGCTGGGCTTAATTCATTTTTTGGAAGACTGCTCATTTCTTTTCACTTCAGAATTACTAGAAGCTCACTAAAGAAAACATTAAAACTACAAAAATGAATTAGGGAAGGGATAAGAGCCAGCATCTCATCATCTAAAAATAATGGTTACTATTTTGGCGTATTTCCTTCATGTCACGTTCTACGTATAAAGAAGTTCCATGTTTCCAAAGATAAGTATATTGCTGTACGTTAAATATACTATTAATGTTGTATACATATTACATACGTATGTTTTCGATTAACGTGTTGAAATGTGTGTGGTAAACACATTCTTCTATCATAGCTTACGCAACCATATCCCAAAATTTACTTACTTAGTTTTTCATCCAAGTTATGTGTATCTTTTTGAATCAAGTTTTATCCATACCTGAGACTATTTCCATACTACAGGTTCCCAGAAATGGCAGAGTAAAAAGATCAAATTCTTCAAATTGATCTTCCAAAAAGCCATAGCAATGCCAACTGCCACCAGCAATGCATCAATGTACCTGTTTCACCAGCCTCACCAGCACTGTATAAATCTTGTTATTCTTCACGCATCAAAGTAACTATTTAACTTTACAGATTTACCCATATTTTCATTACGGACCAGGACACACCTCCATGTGAAATACAACAAAGTCTCACTGAAATGTCAATTGCATGCAAAACTGGCAGTGGATTACCTGAAAGGCTATGAGATAGCACAACGCAGCCAGCTCAGAGAGCGCTCGCCACTGCACGTCACTATGCTGACCCATCTTCAAAAGCAGAGAACCAGCATGCATGTAGAAATGTCCTCTCACTTCGAAAAAAGTAGCCGAGAGTTCATCATTTCCACCCACACAAGATTTCACAGACTGAAGAGCACTATCAAAACTGTAATATTAAAGTATTAAACATGCATTAAACTACTGCATTGTAAATAATCAGTTTCATTATTTAATTCAAAATAAAACAATTTATTTCAAGCTTCATCTTCCACATTCTAACTCTTAATAATCCATATTCTGTTTTATGAATTATAAATCATCTAGCGCTTATTGTTATTCCACACACTTCCTATACTTCAAGCTTAACCTCTAGAATGTCTTATTCCAAAACATCTTCTCCATCATATGGTTTTGTTATTTAATTCAAAGTTGAGATTTCTCAAATTAAACATGCCATTTTCAAATTGTAAGTAAATAACTAAAATATGTGCAGGATTATCAATACCATAACTGCTCTTCTTACTATATACATAACTACAGAGTTAAATAAATTATATTTGTCACTATTATTTGTAATCTGTGTATTAATTAATGCTTTTGAATCCTAATGGTTCTCAGAATCTTCACTTTGTAAGAAAATCAAAAGCAAACACAATAGAAATGTGAAGGATGATCTTAAAGTAGATTATAAGAAATCTGAACAACAGATATTTCTTCTAGCATGTGAGTTCCTGGAACCCCTAGAGCAGGGGTCCCCAAACCCAGGCCTCGGGCCGACACCAGCCTGCAGCCTGTTAGGAACCGGCCGCATGGCAGGAGGGGAGGGGAGCGAAGCTGCACCTGCAGCTCCCTATCGCTCGCATCACTGCCTGAACCACCCCCAACCCCACCCTCCCCCGCCCCCGCCCCACCCCCAGTCCCTGGAAAAAATTGTCTTCCGTGAAACCTGTCCCTGGCGCCAAAAGGGTTGGGGACCGCTGCCCTAGAGGGTCTTAACACCCCTCCTAGGGATCCATGAAGTTAAAATTATTTTTTAGTACTACTAAAAAATTGTCTCTTTCTCCTTTATTTCCTCACGTAACCAAGTTTTTAAGTAAATAACCACACCAAAATAAAAAAAAAACAAAAAAACCTAAATATTTTCTAAAATGATCTACAAGTTCAATTTAGTTTTTTTTCGATACTCCCTTACCCTACTCATGTTAACACACTAAGTACTTCCTCAAGAAAACTACCTCTACACTTCAGTGAGCAGAATTACTTTTCAGACAAATGGAGAGTCTAAACCAGGGAATGTCAAACTTTTCCTATAAAGGGCCACGTACTAATGTGGCTTTGCAGGCACACCACCTCCGTCACAAGTGCTCAGCTCTACCACTGCAGTGTGTAAGCAGCCATAGATAACACACAACAATGAGCATGGCTGTGTCCAGGAGAACTTTATTCATACAATCAGGCTGTAAGCCTTGTTTAGCCCACAAGCTCTAGTCAACCCCTGCTCTAAACTAACACACAAATCCAAGTGATGTTTCTGTTCAGTGGAATTTATTTTAATCAAGTGGAGATACTGGTCCTCAAAATTAAAACGTGGAAAACAGAAAAATCATGTATTCTATTTTAGTTACCTTGTTTCTAAGCTAAAACATTGTTTTCTGAAATACCAGTCACGTTAACAGCTTATACTAGAATATCTGACAAATGAAGTTTATTCCCTGATTTTCAATCAAGACTGTATCCTTTTTTTTGAAACAAAATATGGAACAGCAGTTAAAACACTCATTTTCAGGCTCAACTCTTTACTAAGGTATGCCAAAACTAAATATTTAACTATAACTTAATAAAACCTAAGCAGTAATACAGTTCTCGAGAAATCAAAGTCACGCAAAACCAATTACAATATCCCCACAAAAGAAGATTCCTTCTAGGTAGTTCATTATGTTAACTATTACCTCTGGATATATTACAGAAAAAATAATGCCATTAAGATATTTAGACCAATGAACGGAATTACCACAAACAGAAAATCTGTAGTTGACACCAAAGTACTCTTTCCGTAGGTCAACATACCTCTCCAATAATTCCCTGCTCTCGTGCACATCTCTCGTGGACAGCGTGAGAAGCATAAGGTTAGCATAGGCTAGAAGTAAGTCCTGATTGGTTGCTCGCCAGTTACTTTTATCAGACTCCAAACACTGTGAAGATTCCAGATATTCCTATTTTGCAAAAAGAACTCCAAGTTACAAAACTTTATCATGTGTTACAAAACTGAGTGTTTTATGCCTACAAATTCCTTTGCCCATTCCTATGCTGTAAAACCATGTCGATTTTAAATCAGCCTATAGAAACACCAAAAAATATATAAGCATATTTCTCATATTTATTTCTCCAATCCACCCATCATAAATTGAAATCATGCTAGTAAAAATCTCATTTCACAGCTGCTACACATAAATGAAAGAAATTTAGGTCTTGGAAGGCAGCGCTTAAATACAAAGGGATATATGGTAACTGTCCATCAAGAAGTGTGAGACCCAACAGTTTTTACCTACCTTAAGGGTCTGTACAACACAGGAATTCCACTCTAAACTTGAACGCAAGGCTATGTTTCTCTCTGCCTGGTGGCAGTGGGCCACAGCATCCTTCAGTCTATTGTTTGAGCGATACAGCTCTACTAGTCGGATGTTCATGTGGACATCATCAGGTCTTGCATAAAGTTCTGACTGAATCAAGTCGAAAAGTTTATTCCATCCATCTTCACCTTTACAATCTAAAAGCTGTTCCTATTTTTAAAGAACCGTTAATTAGAGAAACATCTGTGCAACTTTAAACACATCATGGCTCCTATGAGCATCACCCCACTGTGTCTGGCTTTAGTAAATTCCCACTCTACATACCTCATTAGCCCCTCAGAGTCACTTCCAGCCCAAAAGCTAAACCTCAAGAAATGTACGTGGGGAGAAACACCTGGGATGACACAGCAGCAGTGGCTGCCCGTGACCTCAGAGTGTGCCAGGACGACCGGCCCGCGTCCCTGCGCACTCCAGTCACTACCAGAAGCCTAGCCTCCCAGGAACCCTTGCACCAGGGTCCTCGCCCTCAATGTGCTCTGCATCTCCCTAAGGCTGACTCATCCCTGCCCCCTCTGCTCCCACTGTGGAGCTCCTACCACTCTGCTAGCTTCTCAAAGTCTTCATCTTCTGGCCTTTCTGAATGGAGTCCCATTCCAAGACAGCTGCCATCACTTCTCTGCTAGCCTGCGCACAAGTAGAGGAGGTGGGGGTCTCCCAGCGTCACCACCAGACCATGTCCCCGCCCCACCACAGCCCTGCTCCTAACTCTGTTTTCTAAAGGACTTGCTATCCGGCTACTCCTGCCAGTTCCCCCTCATCAGCAACTGGAATAGAACCGTCTTCCTTTATCCCTAACAACTGCCACTGTCAGTGGCAACTGAGAAGTGCACAAGACATACAATAGCCTGGGCATTCTGCTCTTTAACGACCTCATCTCCACTGCTCCACACTCCAGCCTCAGCCATCCATTTCACAAAACCTGTATTTTGATCAAAGCGCTCAGACCACCACACCCTCTCATTTTCCCACCTCGCTGGGGCTCACATACCCTCACTGCCACATCTCTTTGCCTCTACCACATGAAAAGCTTTCAGTACACTGACATCACCAAGTTTTAATTTTCCATGAAATACACACATACACTTTCCTTCCATGTCAAGGTGAAATGCCACAGTCCCAATACCCACAATTACTCTTTACTTACAGATGCCTTCAATTAACTCCCTCCACCTTTCCTGGAGACCCCGCCACCTGCTTCCTCTGCGCCCGTACACTAACAGATGAACAAGTGAGTGTAGGGCATTCGGGAATTTGGGAAATCACAAGCAAGCTAACTGATTTACTTTCATAATCTCAAACTGCCAAACTGGCAATGCCTAGAAAAAATAAAGCCCTATTTTACTTCTAATAAACTCACTTTCTCCATTCCCTGAAGAGTTCACTTCATACTCCTCTTTCCTCCAACCCTCACTTTCAACTTATGATCACACCTCATCCCCCGTGGAGAAAATGGAAGCCATCACCTCTAAGCTCCACTCTACCTTGCTGCACTCACCTCCCCACCCCGCCACCTCGCAGACCATGTTCGCCATTAGTGCCCTTTCTCCCTCCTCCTGAATCAGTTCCATAACTTACACTTGGTGTGTCTATAACTGCAAAAAAGCCCTAGACTTCAATTATATGTTTAAAAATAAATAAGTAAAAGATCAACACCATTATGGATGCTTTTCAAAAATTCTACTCTCGGGACATCCCTGGTGGCACAGTAGATAAGACTCTGTGCTCCCAATGCAGGGGGCCCAGGTTTGATCCCTGGTCAGGGAACTAGATCCCACATGCATGCTGCAACTAAGAGTTCGCATGCCACAACTAAGGAGCCTGCCAGCCAAAACTAAGGAGCCCAAGAGCCGCAACTAAGACCCGGTGCAAACAAATAAGTAAATAAATATTAAAAAAAAAAATTCTGCTCCCACACCCAAGGGAAAAAGCCCTCTCATTAATAATATTGAGTAGTTTTGTTCATTAAAGAAATGCCAAAAAACTATTTACTGTAAATAAGCCTCAAATTTTAGGAGAAATTGAATTACTTCGCTAAATAGCTACAAATCTCATGGATTTCTATTCCAAAAGATTGCGGGGGGGGGGAATCTGACGTAAGATTTAGTTTTAGACAACACTGTCTTTAAAGAGCCATTAAAGAAAATCAGGATGCTTTAAAAACATTTAACTTCGGTTATACTGCAAGCAAAATAATCCCCTCCCATTTATACATAGTCCATAATGTCACAATGGAATGGACTGTCATGGCCAATAAGGAAATTATGTTTGAGGCATAAAACAAAGATAATAAGGTAAAGAAATCTACACACTGAAACCTAACATTTTAGATTAATATTTAAAATCCAGGTGCTTATCACAGGGAGAAAAACTTAATGTTAGTAGTATTTATCTCTAGCGGTTTTTAAAACACTTTTGATTTAAAAATCTGTGCACAACTGCTCATACCAGATTTGTAATAGCGAAAAATTGGAAACAACCGAAATTTCCCTCAAAAGTAAATGGTTAAACTGTGGAACACACCCATATGACGAAATACTACTCAGCAATAAAAGGAAGGAACCAACTACTGACTGATACACACAACCTGAATGGGTCTCAAGGGCATTGTACAGAATGAAAAAAGCCAACCTCAAAAGGTCACCCGATGCCTGATTCTATTTATACAACATTTTTAAATTACAAAATTATAAAGACAGAGAACAAATTCACAGTTGGCAGAAGTTAAGGACAATGGGAAGAAGAGGTGGATGTGACCACAGACGGGCAAGCATGAAAAAGACGCCCTGTGGTGATGGGGCAATTCTGTCTCTTGACTGCAGCGCTGGTTACGCAAATCTACACACGTGATGAGATGAACAAGAACTGAACACACACTGCACCAGCACCAAAATCCTGGTGTGATATTGTATTATAGTTACATTAAGAGGTAACCACTGGGGAGAGCTGGATGAAGTAAACAGGACCTCTCTGTACAATCTTTGCAACCTTCTGAGAAAAACCTATAATTATTTCAAAATTAAAAAGTTTAAAAAATTCTATCGGAAACATGTATAAGTCAGGATGGAGGGGGTCCTGTTAAAAACAATGTACACTGGGACTTCCCTGGCGGTCCACTGGTTAGGACTCAGCACTCTCACTGCCGGGGCCCGGGGTTCGATCCCTGGTCGGGGAACTAAGATCCTACAAGCCACCCAATATATTGGTTACGACCCAACATACACTTAAAATTCTGTTTGCCTAGTATATTTGGCAAGACTTTCTCCAGAAGAGTCACTTAGTAAACTATATTTTACTCAGTAAAGAATAACAAGCAGAATGAGTTAATATATTAGCAACAAGTTTCTATCATTTTTAGAAATTACCTCTAACATGCTAGAGAAACTGTCTTTTAACTTTTGCTTGAAAACCTCACTATCCCATAACATAGTCCTTTCCAAATTTAGATAACAGTTCTTTAAAAACTTTATAACTCTAAACTGTCACCCTATGGGTAATTTTCACCCAATGAAACAAAAGTTTCATATCAGATAGAAGTCAGTTTAATCTTAGCTCCACCATCTAGCTAACAAACTGTAAAATCCCTAAAATAGTAATCATTCCAAAGGGTAAATGAGATGCCATGTGTGAAGCAAACTCGTGCCTAATGAAAAAGCATATTGTGATAACGTACGTACTGTGAAACGGCTTCCACAATAAGTTAACGTCCATCACCTCACCCGGCTACAAATTACTTTTTCTTGTGATGAAAACTTTTAAGATCCACTCTCAGCAACTTTCAAATGCACAGTGCAGTACTGTTCCCTATAGTCACAAGCTGTACTTCACATCCCCAGAACTTATTTATCTTATAACTGAAGGTTTGTACCCCTGTGACCCCCTTCACCCATTTCCCACACTCCCCATCCCCCCATACACTGGTTTAAAGGTTACTACTGAAATCGTTTAAACTCCAAATATTAGAAATAGCTGTGTCTTAAGTTTTCCCCAACTGCTTTTATTATATGCTTTCTTTTACTTAATTTTTTACCTTTAGTTTATAAATTGCAGGACTTCCTGGAAAAAGTTTAGCTGCTCTTTCAACCCAGTATTTAGCTCTTCCATCACTAACATCATTTTTACAGAGCAATTCTGCAATCTTCAACACAAGATCTTTTTGTGTTGGGTTTAATTCCACTGAACGCTGATATAAAAAAAGAATTAAGAAATTAGTAGGATTCCTAAAGTTCATACACAAAAATTAAAAATTTATCAAGTGACTCTATTAAAACTCTATTTCTAAATGACAACATGTTATTTCAAGGCTGTTAAAGTGTCTGCAAGTTTTCTGAAGATGAATTTTAAAAAATTATCTTTTTATTTGGTAAACGCAAAAAAGAAAAGGAAGGGGGGGGGAACCACACACATAAGAACAGCATTTCTGATCATGGTAAACTTGAAACTTATAGGTGTTAATCTTCTTTTACAATCGCTAATCTCTTAATGATAAAATACAGCACTCTTTGGGCTAAGTACTTTAAAATGTGTTTCAAGCTCTTTCACTTAATAGTACGATACCAGTGCTTGTTTTCAAGACATCCATAAAACATATTTGAATTATTTATTACATAAATTAACCTGGGCATTATGTGTGTTTGGCTGTGCGAAGGCTATGTTTTAATCTTATATGGTTTACCTTATAACATTCAACCGCTTTCTCTATGTTTTCCTCCACTTCATAAAGAAGGCCGAGAAATCTGTGAGCTTTGGGATCCCTTTCTTGCACGTTAATGTACGTAGATATATATCTGTTTAAAAATAATAATAATATAAAAACAATCTTTAAATTATCACATTTAGAACTGCATTTAACTGCTGAGAGAATATCTTAAGCCAAGCAACCACTAAACTAATTTATATTGTTATTCTAATTGTTGACTACCGCTATTTACTTAAAGTAGAATATGCAGATAACTGAAAAGCATCCACAGAAAGAGATAATACTTAAACACAAACACATATACAAAGTTGACAACGTACTCATTTTGCCATTAAATGGCACATTTACCAAATATTTTTTTCTAGTGCTACCCATTCTTAAGAAATGAACACATAAATTACTTTTTTTCTATTATTACACTTTGGTAATAGCACTAAGTTTTGCACAGACATTAGAAAGTGATTACAATAAATCTTTGACTTCCATTCCTTAACTCAAGTGACAACTAAAAATAAGCATATTCTAGGTGCAGTGAATGTTATCACAGGAGATATCAGACCAAAGATCAACACTGGAGGAAAAAGTGTCATATTAATAAGGAACAGGGTTAACAGCCCCAATGCTGCTAGTTAAATAAAGGCGCTAACACTTTCCTTATCAGAATCTTCACCTTCCCATCAATGCCTTTAATGCCTGCCTCCCTCAGAATTTCCAGCTTTAAGTCACTATAAATAGGAAATCAGACCACCAAGCTTCTTGGCTCTATGGTGAGACAAAGTCTCACAGGATCACCTAACCAGTCAATTAAAGATCTTTTACACAAGCTATTCTCCTGCGCAGGAATTTGTTTAATTTTGTATTCACTGCCATTTTTTTCCAGCTGATAAAAGTAGCAGATATCTAACCAGGAAGAAATTAAGATATAGGCATGGTTCTCTTTTATTCTAACCCAGGACAATCTTTAGAGAAAGTTTAATGCCAAACGATTTCTTGCCCTAGTGTGTAAACAAGCAGCAGGCATGCAGAAAGTTTCACTCTAGACTCAACCTACATATGGAATCCAGACTAGTTCTTATCACAAATCTGAGTGATGAATCCCTTATTTCCAGGACATACTTAGGAAGAACTGCTAAAAAACATGTATTTATCCATTTCAAAGAAGAACATGAGGTTAAAGCACCGGTTTTAGAAAATTAAGGCATGTTTACAGTTTGGTACTTACTTTTTAGCAAGATCATATTCTTTAGCTTCGTAATACAGCTTTGCAAAATAGAATCCTTTCATTGACTTCTAAAAAAAATTAAGAATTCGTTTATTTATCATATTTTGAATTCTGCATATTTTTCACAAGAGCTAAAATCTGTCCTAGCAAGGTTAATATTAATATATTTGATTTTTGTTCACTTAAAAGATTTTTAAAAATTGCCTGTGGAAATGCACATGTTCTAAAAGTCCTGAGTCCATGTTTTCTAATTTTCATGAAACAAAAAAATAAATTTAAGAACATCAAGACAAAATGATATCGGAAATTAAGAATTTGTATCAGCAAGAAACCTTAGAAACCGTGTGGTGCCCCTCTCTCACTTTACAGATAAGTAAACAGACAGAAGCCCACTTTTCTAGGGGAGGAGAGGTACACGAGAGACTTCACTTGTCCCGCCATGTGTAAGGCTTTATGGGGAGAGTACCAAAGTACTTCAGACCCATTAAGGCACTGGGGATTCCCTGGTCCAGTTACTGACCACTCCACAAATGATTATTCTACACTCAAGGAGCTAAAGAGGCAGGAACAAAAACTGAACTCTTCTGGTAATAATCCAAGTCCACAACCTGGCTCTTTTATTTCTATAAGCTCCAAAGTCCAGCCTGCTGGGACACACCCGATGATGTTACACATGTGATAAAAGTACACAGCCATCAAGCATCTTATTTTTGAAAGCTATATAGGGACACAGAAAAACAAAAATCAACATACTAAGTGAAAAAGCAGCCTACAAAGCAATGTTTTCATTTATCGATTTTATTCCTAAAAATACAGGTGTTAGATTTGTTCACTGTGCCTGCTATTCACCAGGCACCATTCTGGGCACTGGGGAATGGGCAGGAAATTAAGTCTCTGTCTTCATGCACGAAGGCTGCAGTTCAGGAAGGGTGACAAGCACAGAGGCAGGAGAGAGTGTTATTTTACAGTATTTCACCAATAATGTACAGTGCCCTGCATTTTCACAAGGCTACAATCAGATTCAGCCCACGAAGCACAGGCACCCTAACGCTGTGCCTGTCCAACTGGCAGAGCCCCAGGAGTCGGTCCTAAGTCCTCTTCCCTCTCAGAGCCTCTCATCTGGGATACATAATCCATCTCACCCATAACTATGCTGACTCTCAAATGTGTATCTCTGGCTCTCAGCTCTCCTGAGCTCTAAACTTGTGTGTAAAATATTAAGACCTGTCAGTTCTACCTTCTGTGTTACCTCAATCCATCCATTTTTCTACATCTCTACTGCTACTACCAAAGTACAAGCCTGCTATGATCTCTCTCTGGGACTACCCAAACGACTAATTCCTTCCTGTTTTCCTCCCAAAATTAATTCGCCAAAACATAAGACAAACCACATTGTGCCTTTAAAATTTTAAATCCTTTTATGGCTTTCATTACATTTTGAAAATACCCATATTTCTCACCAAAGACTAGCATGACATGGCACCTGCCCAGCTCTACAACTTTACTTCATCTGCCCCTTGCATACTACGGTCTAGCCTGTGACTAAAACCAGAACGCATCTTTCCAACTGGGGCAGCCCTGAGGAGTCTCACTGCTTAATTTAAACAAAGGCAACTGTAGGTATTGATGTGATGTGATTTCTGCCCAGTACCTTCAACATCAGAGTAAAGAAATTCAATGAAGGTAAATAAATGGCAGACTAACTATGAGTCTCTTAAGGTAGTCAAATGCCTTATCATCTAATTAGAGATGTACGCATTAACGGCCAAGATTCTCACTAACCTAGTCAAACAACAGCTAAGGGGCAATGAGTTTGAGAGGATCAGCTGACAAGGAGGACCATGTTAAGCATGACTCACGTCTGGCACATAAACGGATATGAAAAGTAGAGTGCGTGGAAAGCCCTCAGTGCCACTCACCTCCCTCCCCTCTACACCTTGGGGAGGCAGAGCTGGGTCCAGTACACCTGCCAAAAGCATAACACAAGTATATCCATCACACTGAAAGTGCAAAGGAAATAAACCACAAGATCATCTCAAATGCCACCAAAAGAAAAAAAGCACGTGACAAAATCCAACACCCAAGCTTCCCTGGTGGTGCAGTGGATAAGAATCCACCTGCCAACGCAGGGGACACGGGTTTGAGCCCTGGTCCGGGAAGATCCTACATACCGTGGAGCAAATAGGCCCGTGCGCCGCAACTACTGAGCCTGCACTCTAGAGCCCGCGAGCCACAACTACTGAAGCCCGCGTGCCTAGAGCCCACGCTCCTCAACAAGAGAAGCCACCGCAGTGAGAAGCCCACGTACCGCAACAAAGAGTAGCCCCCGCTCACTGCAACTAGAGAAAGCCCGCACGCAGCAACAAAGACCCAATTCAGCCAAAAATAAATAAATTAATTAATTTTTAAAAAACCAATACATCATAGGAAACTAAACCAACCAAAAAAATAGAGCAATTATTATTTACTCTAGGAAAAATAAAACTACACAATAAAGGTGACTTGAATGCAAAAATATTTACCTTACCGTAATTATATAACCACTAGATATTCATCTAACTAAAATTTACAAGAACAGAACTGAAAAAAGGAGGGGAAAAGTAAATACATCTTGGACAGGTCTGGAGGAAAGGTGAAAGCCAGCAGAAAGTGTCTAAAATGAGGAAAAGGACATAAAGAAATAAAAGTCCAGTTGACCCTTGAACAAAGCAAGGGTTAGGGGCACTGACCCTCTGCCCAGTTCAAAATCCACATATACGTACAGTCGGCCCTCTGTATACACACTTGGTTCCTCTATATCCAAGTTTCCACATCCTCAGATTCAACCAACCGTGGATCGCATAGTACTCTAGTACATATTTATTGAAAATAAACCCACATATAAGTGGACCTGGACCTGTGCTGTTCAAACCCGTGTTGTTCAAGGGTCAACTGTACATACGTATGTTATTCAGAAGTATGAAGTACAGATGTTAACGGTAGAACAAACACCTAACAGCTGTCAAGTTGCCTCTAAGGAGCAGGATATCAGGGGTGTGGAATAAAAAGCCAACTAGACAGAAAACTAGGGAAACTAAATAGAAGCCATCTGGAAAAAAAAAAAATTGAAGAAACGTAAGTGACATTTTCAACCAGAACAAAAACAGATGTAAAGGAGTAGAAAATGGCAGAACAAAAGATGAGGTGAACAAATGAAAGCACAGTGGAAGCCTGGGGAGATAGGAGACTATAGACCCATCACGGCACCTAGAACTTGGACATCCTAGAAAGCCTGGTCTGTTCACATATAGCCAGTCTCTGCCAAACTGGGTACCAAGTAGATACAAATCTCTTCCTACTCTTCACAGGTGCTGTCTCTGCTCACTCCACCATCTCCCTCCCAACCTGTCCACAGCACCCTGTTTTGTCATTTCACTGAGACCCAAGTTTACAGAATTACTGTCACATGTTCCAAAGTTATGCACTTGCTAATCAATATTCCACTGAAGGCCCTAGGTTCTAAAATCAATGACCTCTCCTTGTCTGAAGAAAAACATCTGCTTAAAATACTCTTTATAAATGTAAAAGAGGTGACAGTAACAGCCAATCCTTAAAGTTTCGTCCCCACCCTTATTTATTTGATGGAAAAGTTCCTTAGTTCAAAGAACATTCTAACTCCTGTCTAGATAGTGGTTCTTACTCTTTTGAGAGCCAGGGTCCCCACTTAGAATTCATAAAAGCTCTCAACTTGCTTTAGAAAAAAAAGGTATACCGGTTTCAGGGGTACAGAAACGTTCAGTTAGGCTCTGGTACCACATCTGTATTCATGAGTACGCCAGCAGATGGGAATTACAAGCTGTATGTAGGCACCTGGTCCCCTCCTCCGGAGGGATGGGCTGTCCGCCACTCCACTGGTCCTAAAGGAAACTAAACCGCACCCACTGCCAACATCCTGCCAAAATCCTGCCGAGCCACCTGTCTCCCCCAGACAAATATCTTTCATCTCTCCAGGTCTCAATATCCACAGGGTCGTCAGCAGTTACATACACCTAGTATGTGGTTAAAGACACAATTACGGTGCCATTATATTCACGACTGTCACTCGGTTTTCGGTTTTTAACTTCCTCACGCATCTTTATTCGCATAGGCCCCTGCCCAGAACACCTTGAACGACCGTCCCTTTAACAGCCACACCTGAGGGCTCACCAAACGCGCCGAGCACTGCCCTCAATGTTTAACAAAAACCCTCCTAAAACTCCTGTCAAAACCCTAACTCCACCCTACTAATGAAGTAAGCTACACTGACCTCAAACCCCACAGCGTGTGCATGACAGAACTGCGATTCGAACCCGGACAGCGACCAGGGATCCGACCAGCGACTGTCGGATCCACGGTACACCCAGCTCGCTATCTGCCTCCAAGGAGGAAAAGTACCCCAAAGAGGCGTCGCCGGCAGGCCACAAAGTCTGCCCCAGACACAAGGCCCGGGAGGAAATTCAGATCCCCCCCCAGGGCTCCGCTGAAAAACAAAATGCCGGTAAAAGCAGCTGTGAGGGGTGGCGGGGCGTGAGAGGCGGTGGGGCGGCCGGGCCTCGGCGCGGAGCCCGGGCCGTGCGCGGAGCCCGGGCCGTGCGCGCAGCGGGGCCGCCTCCCCGGCCACCGGGGACGAAGAGGGGAGGAAGTGGAGGAGAAAAAAAAAGGAAGAGAAGGAAGAGAAAGCGCCAATGCCAGCCGCCCGCCCCGCCGCCTCCCCGCCCCACGGCCGCGCCTCAGCGCGAACCATGGCGCCGCCGCCCGCGGGCCCGCCCGGAGGCCGCGCGTCCCGGCCCGCTCACCTCCCGGGGAGACGGGGCGGAGCCCTGCACCGAGGCGATATACCGCTCCACGTCGGCCTTGTTGCGCCTCATCGCGCCGCCGACCAGGGTTCGAGCGCGGGACGCCAGCGCCTAGGCCGCAGCGGCCGCACTCTCGGGAGCGCGGCGCCCAAAGATCCGTGACGCAGCGCCGTCGCCGGCGAGAGGCCGACGCGCCTGCGAGTGTGCGTGCGTGCGTGTCGCGTCAGCCCTGTGCGCCGCGCAGGCCCGCGGGCGCCGGCGCGCGGAGGTGACTGCGCTTGCGCGGCGCGGAAACGAGAAGCTGGCGGGCTGTGTGACGCGGCAGAAAGTGCATAACGACGACGCGGGCCGCGAGTAGCTGCGTCCATGAATAGCTCGCCCCGCACGCGCTGGAGGCGGACGGGGGGTGGGGGGGGTGTACCCGGTGCCGACGTCACTCTTCGGCGCCAGTCGTGTGCGTCAAAGCGCTCGGTTTTGGAATTTGAATTTTTAGGTCCTAGCTTAAAACAAGTTTCATAAAATGTTTTCAGTAGGTTTTAGGATTAAAAAGATCACATCCGTGTATACAGGGAGTTTAGGATTTATGGTTATGGATAATTTTGATCTTTTTTTATAGACTTAATACAGTTTTATCCAACACATGGAACTAACCTGGCCTCTTACAGCCTATCCTTTTTGATTTTTCAATTTTTCCAAATTTTCCACAATGAGCAATTATTGCCTTTATAAAGAGGGAAAATAAAACGGAACATTCTGGTTCTGTTTTATTTCAATCGTATTGGATGTGAATAAGGGTGGCTGGTTTGGAAGAGCCTACCTTGGGTAGTTGATCTTCTTAGTATTGGGTGGGCCGAAAAGTACCTTCCGTTTTTTAAGTAAGAATAAAAGATACATTTTTCGTTTTCGCCAAGAACTACATTGAACAAAAACGTATTTACCCTTTTGTTCCACTACCTTCTGCCATTTTTCAGGCAACTTCGTAATCCCGTCTTACCAAAACTTTTTATCTTTTTGAGCAAAGAACTGTGCCAGGTGCCTTTTACGGTCTTTCAGGGAACTGAATTTTTTTCCATTAAGAGAATTTTCTAAAGACCGAAATCAATGGAAATCCCCAGGCGCTATGTCTGGTGAATACGGCAGATGAATCAGAACTTCCCAGCCAAGCTGTAACAGTTTTTTTTTTTTTGCCTGGTCATCAGAGAAACACGCAGTCTTGCGTTATCCTGATGGAAGATTATGTGTTTTCTGTTGACTAATTCCGGACGCTTTTCGTCGAGTGCTGTTTTCAGTTGGTCTAGTAGGGAGCAGTACTTGTTGGAATTAATTGTTTGGTTTTCCGGAAGAAGCTCATAATAGAGGACTCCCTGCCAATCCCACTATAGACACAACACCACCTTCTTTGAATGAAAACTGGTCTTTGGTGTGGTTGGTCATGGTTCATTTCGCTTGCCCCACAGTCTCTGCCGTTCCACATTGTTGTACAGTACCCACTTTTCATCGCCCGCAATCGGTTTTAAAAATGGAACGTTTTTATTATGTTTCAGGAGAGAATCACGTGTGAAAATATGGCCAAGGTTTTTTTCGCTTTACTTATGCGGAACCCAAACATCAAAGTGATGAACGTAACCAATCTGGTGCAAATGATTTTCAACGCTTGATTTGGATATTTTGAGTATGTCGGCTATCTCCCGCGTGGTATAACATTGATTGTTCTTAATTATTGTTTCGATTTGATCGCCATCAACTTCAACTGGTCTACCTGACCGTGGAGCATCGTCCAGCGAGAGATCTCCAGTACGGAACTTGACAAACCACTTTTGACACGTTTGATCAGTCACAGCACCTTGTCCATACACTGCACAAATCCTTTTTTGGCAATTCGGTTGTGTTTTTACCTTTCTTGAAATAATAGAGCATAATATGCCGAAAATGTCGCTTTTTTCCTTCCATCTTCAATACTAAAATGGCTACACAAAAATTCACCAATTTTGATAAGTCTTTTTGTAAATGCACGCTGATATGACAGCTGTCACATACAGTCTGACAAAATTGTTTCGAATGAAGTTGAAGACCACTAAGTGCTGCTACAGGCACCTTACGGAAAAAACCAAACGAATCCTTTGGCCCACCCAGTACTTGCCCCAGGTCCCAGCTAATGATAGCTTATCAGGGGAGTGGTGAGGGGCCTGCCCCTCTACTGGTTTCCCTGGGAGCTAATGAGCCCACCTGACGTCAGTTCCCCTATAACTGGTAATCTGTCTTTCCCCGAGGAAGTGAAGACGCCACCCTGTCCTGCCCTCGGTCCACCGCACACAGTGGGGTGTTGCTCCAGGCTCTTGCTTCAGAAGTGTAAGCTCCCCCATCCATTAAACCTTCGATGTCTCTGTCGCTGACTCTGGGCTCTTCCGTCTTGAAGTTGGGCAAGCACAGGGCTTTTAGGCCTGCAGGGTGCAGCCCAGCAGCTTCACATGTGTTGACTCATTTGATGCTTCCAACAACTTCGTGAAGGTAATGTTTGTTATTATGCTCAAGTCGACAGATAAGGAAACCAGAGGAGTGGACAGGAAAGCAACTTTGCCAAGCACACCTGGTAAAATTACTACCTTTAATCTGTTTTACTAGAATATACTGAAAAGGAGTAAGCCAAAGAGAAAACCTTGAGGCACTCAAGAGGCTTTTCTTAAATACATTTATTAAGCTTTGAAACTTCAGTTTTCACCAAATGGGAGGATGAGTCTGTCCTGCTGGGCTTTAAAAATAGACATTCTTCTCCAGGAAGATGTCCATTCTAGCCCACATCTTTTCCCAGCATGGACCAGATCCATCCCAACTTGTTCTTACAAGTAATTATCCTTCCCCCAAATCACTCAGCTAACTGTAATGTTCCCTACGAGGACCACCTTACCGGTGGGATGGAGTCCACTCCAATGGCTGCATCACTCATGCTGATGCATTGCAAATCTAATTCAAATGAGAGTTGAGTCCGTAGAAATATCTGACTTATGATGTCTTTCATCAGCCACAGTTTTACCTGATTAATCTGAGTCCTCAACTTCTGGATTAACTGAACTGACAGGCATCCAGCATTGATGCTGATCAAAATCAGGAGTTTTTTCATCTCCTCAAGTCCCCATGTCCTCTGTTGCTGATTATCATCCCTGGCAGACATCTTGTCTTTCATGTAATCACATGATTCTTTCTTTCTTCAGAATCACTCATACTGTCAGTTCATCCCATCATTTTCTCAGCGCTCTTATTTTGTATGATTCTACAGTAATCCTAAACTACTTGTAGGTAGCACTGTGAATATTCTCATGACTTTTGAACTTAGTAGACACGACGAGGTTAAAATGTTCATAAAGAACCTCAGAAACAGGAGGAACCAACAGGACTGCACGTTGCCACCGATGCTCTCTTTTGTTCTTGGACATAATTTTCATTTTAAAACTTACGCTTTCATCACATCTGTAAAAACAGAGGCTTTTGTACATGCTACTCTCAATGTCTGTACAACCTAAACTGCCTTACAGGTGCAGAAGTGGATCTTTCACCCATGAGCTGAGGAAGGATTTAGAACTATCACATGATAGCACAACCCTGCCCGGGATCATGGAGGCAGAGCTTGCACAAATCATAAATTAAGAAATGGGTATACGCACACGTACGTATATGCATTTGTATGTGTACATCTATATTTGTATACATACAGATGTACGTATATGCACACACATGTGTGTTCGTATGTATGTGTCTCTGGAAACTGAAGTCCCTAAATCAGTACTGTCTAATATAAATAAAATATGACCCAACATGGACTTTACAATTTTCTAGAAGCCACACTTTAAAAAGTAAGAAGGAACAGGAGAAATTAATTTGAATAGCCTTTTATTCAACCCAGTATATTTCAAACATTATAATTTCAACATGCAATTAATATGAGCAAATTGTTAATAAGCTATCTTACATTCTTTGTTCTGTACCAAGCGTTCAAAATCTGGTCTATGGAAATTGAATCTGTGTTTAGATTTCATAAAATTTAGGGTTGAAAAAATAGATTCATACATCCAAGTTGTTCCAGACATACTTAGAAGTTATCGATAATTGAATTGACTAGCAAGTTTTTAATTTGAAATTAATTAAAATTAAATTAAAAATCCAGTTCCTCAGGAGCACCAGCTACATTTCACGTGCTCAGTTGCCATGTGTGTCTGGTGTGTTGGATGGCAAAGCTCTCATAATTCTATTGACGTCGAACTTAGAAAGGAACAAGTTGTGTTGGAAAATAGATACTGCCTGTAGCAGTCAGTGTGGCTGACAGAAAACCCCAGAACTACAGCGTCCCAGAAGCTAAAACACAGAGCTTTAAGGAGAGAATAATAAACAGTGTAAAATGCTGCAAAAAGATCAGGAATGATGACTGAGGAAAACTCTTTAAGACTTATTTCCTATAAGTTGATTTTTGAAAGAAATGGCGCAGGCAAAAAGCAGCCTGCAAACGGTTGAGGGATTAGGTGGTGAAGAAATGAACGCACAAAGTGATGATTGCTGTCTTTTTAATAGGGAAAACCGACGTTGGTATTTTTGGTAAATGATCACATAGAAAAATTGCCCGTTTGGGAGGTGTATAGTTTCATGAATTTTAAGGCATGCATAGATTCACGTAATCACTACCACAGTCGGGATACAGAACAACCCCATCGTTCCCCAAACTGATTCGCACAACTGCTTTAGCACCGCACCGTCCTGGCACCGATCACTCCCCACACTATAGTTTTGTCTTCTCAAGAATGTCTTATGGATGGAATCATACAGTGTGTTTTCATACTGGCTTTGTTCACTCAGCATGATGCCTTTGAAATTCATCCAAGTTTTTGCATCCTCAATAGTTCATTCTTTTTCATTGCTGAGTAACATTCCACAGGTGAACGGACCACAGGGTTATCCATTGCCCAGTTGTAGGGCATTTGGGTTGTTGCCAGTTTCTGGTGGTCGTGAAGAGAGCTGCTGTAAACATTTTTTTTACCAGTTTTTTATTCAATGAACACAAGTTTTCATTTCTCTAGGGCAAGGGTTTGCAAACTATGGCCTGTGTGTGGACTGGCTGCCTGTTTTTTTAAAAAAATAAATTTATTTATGTATTTGTTTTTGGCTGCGTTGGGTCTTCGCTGCTGCGTGCTGGCTTTCTCTCATTGCGGTGAGCGGGGGCTACTCTTCGTTGCGGTGCGTGGGCTTCTCACTGCAGTGGCTTCTCGTTGTGGAGCACGGGCTCTAGGCACGCAGGCTTCAGTAGTTGTGGCATGCGGGCTCAGTAGTCGTGGCTCGCGGGCTCTAGAGCGCGGGCTCAGCGGCCATGGCTCACGGGCTTAGTTGCTCCGCGGCATGTGGGATCTTCCCGGATCAGGGCTCAAACCCATGTCCCCTGCATTGGCAGGCGGATTCTTAACCACTGCGCCACCAGGGAAGTCCCTGGCTGCCTGTTTTTGCAAATAAAATTTTTCTGCAACACGACCGTGCCCATTTGTTTATGTGGTGTCTAATGGCTGTTTTGCGCTGTGACACAGTTGAGTAGTTGGTTGTGACTGAGACCTATGTCCTATAAGCCTAAAATATTTACTCTCTGGCCCTTTAAGGAAAACTTTGCTTATATGTCCTCTAAAGAAAGACTCAGGCCTCCAAGCCAGAGTCTCGCCCACGCCTCTCACCTCATTCGTGCCACCTCCCTGCCTTTCCAGCATCCTCCTCTCCCACGCCCTCCTCTCTGTGTGCCTCAGTCTCCTGCCGGAAGAAATGGGTTGAGCCCCAAGGAGGCGATCTGAGGAGGGATGGGGGAGGGCCTGGGGTGGTTTCTACCCACCGCCCACCCCAAGCCATAGGGGCTCTAGCCAGGGCCTAGGAGAGGAGGGAACTGGCTCTGGGGGGTAGTAGCTGCCCCCATTACTGCTGCTGCTGTCTTCCTGTAGCCACCTATCCCGTCCCCTCCCTCTTTCCCCCTGCCGTCCATGGTGAGGAGGAGGGAGGTGCCGTCCCCAGTCCCTACCCCCCAGGTCTGTGTTACTTGGTTTTTAAACGACTGGTTGGGATAAAATCCTAAAGAAATAAAACTTCCAGTGGATTTAAAACAAAAAAAAAAAGACTCAGGAGCGGGATAGTTAGATCTGATAGTGGGTGTTATGTATAGCTTTATAGGAAACTGCCAAGCTGATAGCGTGGCCATCTCAATTTTGCATTCCCATCAGAAGTATATGAAAGATCTGGTGGCTCGGCATCCTTGTCATCACTTGGTATTATCGGCATTTTTTAATTCAAGCCGTTCTAAAAAGTGTGTAGCAGAATTTGTCATGGTTCTGTGTTAGCCCCTCACAGGTAACATTGCTGGACATTTTTTCATAGGCATATTTGCCATCCATATATCTTGTTTGGTAAACTCTGTGTTTTACTTGTTGCCCGTATTTTAATCAGGTTGTTTGTTGTGATGAAATAAAATCTGCATTTTAAGGCAGGACAAGACAATTGAAACATCAAGTTCTCTCTCTCCGTGTCCCCTGGGCTTCCCCCTCCCTCCCTAATGAGCAGTGTGCGTCTGCGTTACGCATTAACCAGACCCCCTCAGAGACGGGAGTGCCTGCTGGGAGGTAAAGAGCTTTCCTTTGTCTTTTCTTCTGAGCTAATAGCACTGTGACTTCTTCAAAGAATCGTGGGCTTTCCCAGCTCTGCAGGGGGTCATGGTGACTTGCTCACCTGGGCTATGTATCCTTGGTGAACTTTACGCAAAATATCAGTTAGTCATTTTGATTTACGATCCTTTGTCTTGAAAACTGTTTATGACTGTGCCTTTGACATCTAACAGGTGGGACAGTTCTCAGAGCTTCTGAGAGTCGGCTTCCCAGGTTATAATCCTCAGTTTGGCTCGAATAAGATTCCTTTCTTTTTTCTTCTTACCTTGATTGTTAATTGAATTTTCATCAGCAGTTGTCTCACTGTTGAGTTTTGAGTGGACTTTAGGTATTCTGACCGCAAGCCTTCTGTCAGACATGTAACGGGAAAACATTTTCTTCTAGTCTGTAGTTTGTTATTTCATTCTCCCAACAGTGTCTTCCACAAGGCAGACATTTTTTGATTTTGATAAAGTGCAGCTTATCAATTATTTTGTTTTCTGAATCATGCTTTTGCTGTCACATCTAAGGACTTATGACCCCTGGTCACGAAGGTTCTCTTCTGTCTTACACTTTATATTTAGATGTATGACCCTCTTGGAGTTAATTTTTTCACTAAGTGGAAGGTTTTTGTCAAGAGCCTTTTTGCCTATGGGTGTCTAATTGCTATAGCAGTATCCTTTTCCATTAAATCGCTATGGCCCCTTTATAGAAATCAAATGACCATGGTAGCATCTGTATCTGGACTCTCCCTTTTGTTTCATTGATTTATGCATCTAACTTTCTACAGATACCTCACTGTCTTGATTGCTGCAGCTTTATATATGTCTTAAAATCGAGTAGTGTGATTCTTCCAACTTTACACTTCTTTGTCAGAATTTTTATATTCTAGTTCCTTTGCCTTTCCACGTCCATTCTACAATCACATTTTCTGTATCTGTAAAATATTCTGCAGGAACTTGATTGTAGACGTGTTTAATCTGTAGATTAGGGCAGAGAGAATCACCATCTCTACCATGTCTTCCAGTACACTGCATGGACCAGTTATTCAAGCTCTTCAGTTTCATCGGTGTTTTGTGATTTTAAGTATACACATCCTGACCTGTTCTGTTAGGTTATGGCTATTTCATTTTTCATAGAGCTGATGTAAATGTTATTTTTTAGATATCAGCTTACAATTGCACATTGCTCATATAGAGAAATACAATTGATTTTTGTCTGTTGACCTTGTATACTGTGACATTGTTAAAACTCACCTATTAATTCAAGGAGTTTTTAAAAAAATTTTTTGTAGGTTACTTGGGATTTTACACATAGACAATCATGTTATCCAATCCGTACGCCTTTTATTTCTTTCTCTCGCCTTACATCATGGTCTAGGAATTTTAGTACAATTTTGAATGAGACAGGTGAGAGAGGACATTTTTCCTTGTTTCCAATCTTAAGGAGAAAGACTTTCACCAGTAAGTACAATGTTAGCTATAGGTTTTTTGTAGATGCCTTTATCAGGTTAAGGAAATTTCCTTTTATTCCTGGTTTGCTGACAGTTTTTTATCATGAATGGACATTGAAATATGTCAAATGCTTTTTCTGTATTAGTTGATACGATCATGTAATTTTTTAAGTTGTTAATATGATTACATTGGATTTTGGAATGTTAGGCCTTCCTGAATTCCCAGGATATACCCCACACGGTGGTGTTGTGTTTTGCTTGTTTCTTTTTTTTTTTTTTTTTTTTAAATATAGAGAGGGACTTCCCTGGTGGCGCAGTGGTTAAGAGTCCGCCTGCCAATTCAGGGGATGCAGGTTTGGTCCCTGGTCCGGGAGGATCCCACATGCCGCGGATCAACTAAGCCCATGCACCACGACTACTGAGCCTGTGCTCTAGAGCCCGCAAGCCACGACTACTGAAGCCTGCACGCCTAGAGCCCGTGCTCCGCAACAAGAGAAGCCACCGCAGTGAGAAGCCCGCGCACCGCAACGAAGAGTAGCACCTGCTCGCTGCAAGTAGAGAAAGCCCGCGTGCAGCAACGAAGACCCAACGCAGCCAAAAATAAATTAATTAATTAAAAGAAAAAAAGGTAGAGAGAGGGCTTCCCTGGTGGCGCAGCGGTTGAGAGTCCGCCTGCCGATGCGGGGGACGCGGGTTCGCGCCCCGGTCCGGGAGGCTCCCACGTGCCGCGGAGCGGCTGGGCCCGTGAGCCGTGGCCGCTGCGCCTGCGCGTCCGGAGCCTGTGCTCCGCAACGGGAGAGGCCGCGGCAGTGAGAGGCCCGCGTACCGCAAAAAAAAAAAAAAAAAAAAAGGTAGAGAGAGAGAAAACATCTTATTCTTTCTATAATGAGCAGCATCAGTGAATTAAGCTTCACATTCTGGGTAGGACTTTTAAGTATGATATTTTTCAAAAAGGAAGCACAGGTGTATCTTGAGAGAGAAGTAAAATATAGAAAATGCAAAATTTGTTTTAACAATTGGTATACCATATTTTGAAACAGTATAATTATTAAAAAATACAGCATAGCCAACAGCCTATAAAATTTCTTTTGGCATTTCATTTGGTAGCGTTAAGTAGGAAGCCTTTCTTAAATAAAAATTAGCTATCAACACAGTCCACAAGTTAGATTGTATGTTTTTTGGGTTTTAAAAAAAATTTATTTTATATTGGAGTGTAGTTGATTAACAATGTTGAGCCAGCTTGTGGTGTACAGCAATGTGATTCATTTATACATATACATGTGTCTAATCATTTTCAAATTCTTTTCCCATTTAGGTTATTACAGAATATTGAGCAGTATTTCCTGTGCTATACAGTCGGTCCTTGTTGGTTATCTAGTTTATAATTTTTTATTTTTTGATATTACTTCTTTTTTTAAGTTATTTATTTTATATTTTGGCTGCGTTGGGTCTTCGTTGCTGCACACAGGCTTTCTCTAGTTGCGGCGAGCGGGGGCTACTCTTTCTTGCAGTGCGTGGGCTTCTCATTGCGGTGGCTTCTCTTGTTGCGAAGCACGGGCTCTAGGCGTGCAGACTTCAGTAGCTGTGGCGCACGGGCTCAGGAGTTTTGGCTTGCGGGCTCTAGAGCACAGGCTCAGTAGTTGTGGTGCACGGGCTTAGTTGCTCCGTGGCTTGTTTCTTTATCGTGGTAAAATACACATAACATTAAATTTAACATTTTAACGATTTTTTAGTGTATAATTCAATGGCATTAAATACATTCACAGTGTTGTACAGCCATCACCACTGTCCATCTCCTAAAGTTTTTTAATCATTCCAAACAGAATCGCTGCACCCATTAAACAGTAACTCCCCATCTCCCCATCCCCATCCCCATCCCCTGGTACCCTCTACTCTATGTCTCTAATGAATTTGCCTATTCTAGGAACCTCATATAATGTGCATCATACATTATTTGTCCTTTTGTGCCTGGCTTATTTGACTTAGCGTTACGTTTACAAGTTTCATCCATGGTACAGCATTTTTCAGAATTTCATGACTTTTTATGGATGAGTTTGTATTAACCTTTTATATACTACTCATTTCAATCTGCTAATTTTTCTTGAGGATTTTGCATTTAAGTTCATGAGGGATATGGACATTTTCTAATTTCCCTTGACTTTCTCTCTTTGATCCATCGATTATTTAGAAGTCTGTTGTTTAACCTCCAAGTGTTTAGAGATTCTCTCGTTATGTTTGTCTTATCCCCTCCTGATCTACTTGCATTAAGATCAGAGGGCTAACTTTACATGATTTTAGTTACTATTTTTAAATGGATAAGGTTTGTTTTATGACCCAAGATATAGTCTACCTTGGTGAATCTACCATGTGCACTTTAAAAGGACGTGTATTCTCCTGTTGATGGGTGGAGTGTTCCACAATGTCGATTAGATCCACTGGGTTGATGGTCCTCTTCAGTTCTGTGTCACTATCGATTTTCTGTCTCCTAATTATGTCAGTTACTGAGGGAGGAGTATTGAAGTCTTCAGCTATAATTTTGGATTTGTCTATCCCTCCCTTTAGTTGTGTCAGTTTTTGCTTCATGAATTTTGAAGCTCTGGTGTTAGATGCAAACACATTTAGGAGAGTTGTGTCTTCTTGGTGAATTGACCCTTTATTATTGTGTGATGTCCTCCTTTATCCCCGATGATCTTCTCTGCTCTGAAATCTACTTTGTCTGATACTAATATGGCCACTCTAGCTCTTTTGGTTAAAGTTACTATATTTCTTTTTCATCCCTTTACTTTTAACGTACGTCTGTCATTGTAAAATGACAAGAAAAGCTAAAGCTAGTTTCTTGTTCAACATATAGTTAGGTGTTGTTTTATCCACTCTGACAATGTCTTTTGATTGTTACGTTTAGTCCATTTATATTTAACGTAATTATTGATGTTTAGAGCTATGTCTCCTATTTTATTATTTGGATTCTGTTTATTCCATTTTTAATTCCTCTGTTTACTCTTTTCTGCCTTCTTTTTGGTTATTTGAGTATTTCGTGTAATAATATTCTCATTCTGTTTTGATTTATCTATTGTTTTTGAATCTCTTTGTATAGTTGTTTTTTAAATGGTGGCTCTAGGGCTTCCAATATAGATAATTATTCACAGAGTACTCAGAACGAATCAGAGGTGTGAGCAGAGGATTTGGGGAGCAAAGGAGAGTGACTAGTTTTGCTTGAGGAAGTCAGGAAAGGTTTAAAAAATGGGGTGAATTCGATGTGAGTCTCAAAAGTGAGGAGGGTACACGGATCTCAGGAGGGCAGGTGAAGGTCTGGGAAAGATAGCCCTGCGTGCTGAGCGTGGCCATTGGGAGAAAACAGCCTCAGCGATAGGTTGGGACCTGCTTGTTTGGTGAACCTAACGAGGCTGGTAAACAAGGGGGGTCGAGTGGTGGCTGCTTGGAGGTCAGAGCCGAGTGAGGACAGCGTGGAGCCAGCCAGGGCGCCAGCTGGGAGGAAGAAGGGCTCTGGGACCTTCTGCAGCTGAAGGGCTGGACTTTGGAGTCCTTTAGCTGTGGGGATGGGAGGGGTGGGGGAGGGGAGAACAGAGGGCAAGTCGACCTTAGCCTGGAAGCCTGGAGAGATGGTGATGCCACTAAGGGCAGTGGGAAGATGGAGGAAATGGGAGCTGGAAGAGGGCCAGGGCCCCTGCTCCCAGGCCGGGCTAGTGGGTATTTCTTCTCCTTTCAAGATCCAGCGCCAGGAGACCCTCGCCCGCCACCTGCGGGGTGCGGCCCGTGTGATCTTGCGAAACCTTACGCCTCCTCCCATGCTGTGCTATAATCGCCCGTCTCTCTTGGGCAGGAGGAAGCCAAGGCCTGCGCCTGCCCAGGCGAGGACAAGGCATGCAGGACTCAGGTCGGACATTTGAGGAGGGGGAGGAGGAGCCGGGAACGATGGAGCCCCAAGAGCACAGGGCAGCTGAAGGGTGTGAAGATAAAGAACTGAAGCAGGTCAGAATTCAATTCACAGTGAACGGTGGGAAGACTCCACCACCAGCCTACGTGGTTCTAAGATTTGCCTTGTATACAGCCATCAGCCCATTTGCTTTTATTTTATTTTTATTTTTATTTTTAAAATTTTTTAAAAGAAGATGTTGGGGGTAGGAGTTTATTAATTAATTAATAATTTATTTTGGCTGTGTTGGGTCTTCGTTTCTGTGCGAGGGCTTTCTCTAGTTGTGGCAAGCGGGGTCCACTCTGCATCGCGGTGCGCGGGCCTCTCGCTATCGTGGCCTCTCCCGCTGCGGAGCACAGGCTCCAGACGCGCAGGCTCAGCGGCCACGGCTCACGGGCCCAGCCGCTCCGCGGCATGTGGGATCCTCCCAGACCAGGGCTCGAACCCGTGTCCCCTGCATTGGCAGGCAGACTCTCAGCCACTGCGCCACCAGGGAAGCCCAGCCCATTTGCTTTTATTCGTATACATGAATGTTTCTGTGATATACTCAAGAAGGCTTGAATTTTTCACACACACACAGACATCCACCAAGTAACAGGGTAGAAATGTGCACAAGCTCGGAAGCACAGGAACCACCTGGGTTCAGGTTCTGGACACGCCACGTCTTGCCGTGCAAGCTCAAAGGGCCTCCTTGACTTCACAGCCCTGGGTGATTGTCAGAATTAAGTAACACCGTGTTAACCTACAAGGAAGATGCCCTGTGAATGCACAGAGGCTGTTTGACATTTTT
Organism: Physeter macrocephalus; assembly: GCF_002837175.3. Taxonomy (NCBI): domain Eukaryota; kingdom Metazoa; phylum Chordata; class Mammalia; order Artiodactyla; family Physeteridae; genus Physeter; species Physeter macrocephalus. The sequence continues at coordinate 25,255,457 of NC_041225.1, forward strand.
ACATGGTTTTAGATACAGTACCACTTAAACTGTGTTCCAGAAAAAAACTACATACAAGTAAAAGTTTAAAATGGCTTTAAAAAAAATGTGGAACTCTTTTTAAAATTGAAGTGTAACTGACCTATAACATCAAGTGAGTTTCCGGTGTACAACATAATGATTCCATATTTGTACACATTGCAAAATAATCACAATGTCTAGTTAACATCTGTCACAATGCAGTTTTTTTTTCCCGGAATTTTTTAAAAATTAATTTATTTTATTTTTGGCTGCATTGGGTCTTCGTTGCTGTGCGCAGGTTTTCTCTAGTTGCGGCGAACGGGCCTCTCATTGTGGTGGCTTCTCTTGTTGCGGAGCACGGGCTCTAGGTGCGCGGGCTTCCGTAGTTGCAGCACGCGGGCTCAGTAGTTGTGGCTCACGGGCTCCAGAGTGCAGGCTCTGTAGCTGTGGCGCACGGGCTTAGTTGCTCCGCGGCACGTGGGATCCTCCCGGACCAGGGCTCGAACCCGTGTCCCCTGCATTGGCAGGCGGATTCTTAACCACTGCGCCACCAGGGAAGTCCCCACCATGCAGTTTTAACATTTTTTTCTTATGATGAGAACTTTTAAGATCTATTCTTTTTAAGCAACTTTCAAACGTGCAACTCAGTATTAATAACTATAGTCACATGATGTCCCTAGGAATTGTTTATTTTATAACTGGAAGTTTGTATCTCTTGACCCTCTTCACCCATTTTGCCCCCCTCCACCCCCCCACCCCGCCTCTGACAACCACCTATCTGTTCTTGTTTTTTTTTTTTTTTTATGATTCTTGCTTTATGATTATTGGGGTTTTTTAAATGATTCCACATATAAGTGAGATCATACAGTATTTGTCTTTCTCTGACTTATTTCACTTAGCATAGTGTCCTGTCCACGTTGTCATAAATGGCAAGCTTCCCGTCTTATTTCTGGCTGAATAATATTCCATTGTTACATAGACCACATTTTTTCATCCATTCATCTGTCGATGGACACTTAGGTTGTTTCCAAAACAGCTTTCTTAAGCACTAGTCCTATATTCTCATGGTTCCATGTCTCAAAGCCATTCAAGTTAAGCAAAACACAACAGTTATTTTTAACAATTATGAGCATTTATTAAGCACCAAGAGTATACCGCACTGGTTGCTATGTAAAAACACAATTATTGACATAGTGTCCCTGCCACTGAGCTTACAATCTAAAATGAAATACAGTAACAATGCTGTAAGCCGACCTCAAAATCCCCTTAATTCAGAAATTGCTATTTTGGCAAATAAATGAGGCAAAATGATCTACCATCAGTTACAATGTTAATAAGGCTTTGAACATGATCCAAAGAACGTTTGACTTGTACCCAAACGTTTTCCCAATTATCTTAGGCTTGATAAGAAAACGACCATCTAGAAGTGGTAAACAGTGAATTATTTCAAACCGCCTTGTAGGATTTTAAGCCAAGATTTGCTCACTAGCCTGAGTTTCTCTCCGGCCAGAGGAAGCCGTGCGAAACACCGTGAAGTAGGCAAGTCCGTCCTCTCGTCCACGGACAACTGTTCAGCCCTTCCTCCCCCCACGAGTGAGGGCTCTGTTTCCCCTACGGCGGAGAAGGTGTGCGTCTGGATAAAACACCCCACAGCCTTGGAGGAAATAAAACACCCCACAGCCTTGGAGGCTCAAGGAGGCAGACTTGCAGGAAACACGAACTCGTATTTTATGAGAGGGGTGAGCAGTGGGCCCTGTGGCTACAGGAGAGACGTGACCCGAGCAGCAGTTCAGCCCATGCCTCTTCCCAGTGATTAGAGACACAGGCAAAGGGGCGCCTTCTGCACCGAATTTCTGGTGTGAGAGCATTTAGGAATTTAGCATCAAGACCCCAGCCTGAAAACCCTGCACTATTCTGCCTGTATCCACAGTACAGTACTTAATAAATACTTCGAAGGTTTTTGTTGCTGGTCATGTATGAGCTGACAAAGGCACGCTGAAGGGGTTCTGATTCTTGCTGTCAAATGCAAAGACAGTTTCAGACTTGTAAGCACAGTCTTAAACTATATATTGATTATCTTCAATCACTGATAACTCTTTGAACTCTAAAAGAACACTAAAAAATAAAGCAATTGGTTATAAATTAACTGAAAACTGAAATACAGTTTACTCTGTAAAGTGCACGTACAAATGTTTAAAAAACACGTGCATACAAATATTTTAATGGCAGACTGGTAGCATCCTGAGATTTTCTTTTTAATGGTAAAACAATATTTCAGCAAGTTTTGGAAAAACCAATAATTTTCCCCTAAGTCCATCTTGGCAACTTTCTTTGACATGATAACATAGCAGCGGCAACATTTAAAAAATGTTCCCAAAATGTGCTTTGCATGCAAGTTTATCAGGAAAGACTGGTCCAGAAACTTCAGGATAAAACTTTTTACAAAGTAAAATAATTCACTACTTTTGACCTAAAATTGATACTTAAACGTTCCTCTTCCGATTTAAAAGTGTCATTTATGCCTCCTACTTTTGGTAAATAAAATCTAATTATGAGATTTGTAATGAAAACTTTGAAACACACATCAACATCATTCCCTTCTATTAAGATTACAGAAATTAATTTCAATGTGTTTCCCCAAAAAGTGAAAAAAAGTTTAACATATGATCATAGCTGTGGTAAATGAATTTGAGTTTACAAATCTCAGTCAGTGCACTTGTTTTTAGTTTGTAAGGTGTGAAACAGCTAGAATTCCTGATTAATGTACGTATTTTTCTAAGGCAAGGCAACTTCGTTTATGTATAAAGCATAGATATTAGCTGGTTATAAAGGCAATATGAGCAATACATATACATTCACTTTTTTTTAAAGTGATACATTCCAAACTACATAACATTTAATTTCATGTCCTATTCTAAGGCTACACCTTTGACCTTAACCTTAGAAGCATAATTGCTGTAATACGTTAAAAAATACTTCATTTCCCCAATATTGTAAAGTATACTGTATTTTCAAATACCTAGTATAAATTTTTTTGCACAAAATTTAAAAAGGAATACTATCAGCTAACTGTAACTACTATGTTAAGTAATTGTATGAAGAAGTCCACAAGGAGAACAAAATATAAAACTAAGCATAGTAATTATGGCATTTAACCATAACAACAAAAATCCCCAAATCAAGTGGTTCTGAATATACTTGCTTCTCGCCTTAGTAATGTGTATATTCATTTTACAGCCACTAGTTGGATAAATGTACCAAGATCCTGTAAGGTCTGTTTTTCTTGGTTGGTTGTTTTTCTTTCTTATATCCTCCCAAACTGCAGTTGCAATTAATTTGCTTTTGAATACAAAGTAAAATAGTGTTTATATTTTTTATCTGAGTCATGTAAAAGCTGACTCCTTCCTTTCATTTTTAAAAGTTATATTTAACTTTTTGGACCTCAATTAAAATTTAACATTTAACCGTGTTTCTTTTGCTATTAAGTATAGGTGACACTTCAAACTGATAAGGGTTACTAACAAAGGCAAATTTTGATCTCATCCATGTTTTAAATATGATTACACAAACTTTTTTTAATGAGAAAAAGGAGATGAAGGAAACCATTCAATAGGTCCTCTTCACTCTCAACTATTTTGCGATACAGCTTTAAGTAAGGGTGTATCGGGTCAAGCAATGTTGTAATCTCTTATCTTTGCATAGAAGAGAAAAAATAAAATGAAGTTATTTCCTTCCTAAGGTCTCAGCTAGCTTCTTAAGTCTTTTTTTCAGCTCCAGCGGAAACTTCTCATAGCACTTCTTACAGACCGGCTTCATGTCAAACTCCACAAACTTATTCCTAAAGGTAACAATAATAATAATACAAAGAAATTAGTGGAAATGTAGTCAACGTTTGTATATAGACAGACAAATAATGTGCAGTAATTTTACTGAAGTAAATGAAGACACTATGCATATTACATCTATATTCGTATTAGCAAAAAACTATAATTCTAATCTCAATTCTAATCATTATGGTAAACATACAAAATTCACAATATCATTTGAAGGAAGTTGCCCTTGTAAATTGATCTTGTACGTCTATCTGTGTAATACAGAATGGATATTATCGATACATTTTAGTCTGTGCTAAGTATACAGGGAATATAATGTAAATAAAATTCAGATAATTAAAGTCAGTCACATTTTAAAGTACCATGAGAGCACTTTTCAAAGCAAAGAAGTGTATTTCTGTAATTTGAACGATCCTCTCTTTATTGAAGGCAAAATCATCTTACTTAGTATTTTATATCATGTAGCTGTGAGGTTTCATCTTTCCTGGCCTCCCACCCCCACAACAACAACAAGCATCTTGAAAAAAATCCAACATAATATATAGGTTATTTGGGTTGGCTGTCTGACAGAAAGCTTTAAATCACTCTTCAAGAGCACAAGTGGACCAGGTGGTCACATCTGTGAATGGCGTATATACGGAGAACTCAACTCTTTTTAAAAAGCCAGGGCAATACACACTCTCAATTCACTT